>NW_028141977.1:3343353-3630853 GCF_025532165.1 Camponotus vicinus | reverse complement strand
AATGATATAAAAGAATAATAAAAATCTGACAAGATAATTATGTATAAATTAATGGAAAACAATAAAAATAATTAAAGTATACATAATTAAAAATTGCAGTGGCCTGTTGTGCCTGTGTAAAATAATACGATTGCTTTTATTCAACTACAAATACCAAAATATAATTCATATTAAAATTAAATTTCGCTTATCATGCAGCGCGACAATATGATTTATCTGAAACTGTAGTTAAGCCACTTTAATTATTCTTATCATATTTTAACATTATTATAAATACGCGGATTATTTAAATTATATATTCAATTCAATTAATTGTAAATTATTAATCTTTTTTTTTCTTAACAATTGTAATGTTTAAGATTTTATTATCGGTTTTATTTAGATTTTAATGTAAAAATCTTTCCTTTCATATGTAATTCTTTTTATACAAAAGATGCAACATGATGAATATTTGAAAGTGCTAGCCGCATTATAGTTAATTAGATCGAAAAAGACGGCAAATGCATCATTAGAGAGATTTTATGCCAAAGTTCTCATTAGACTACTATTTTCTTAATTCCCTCAAGAGTACCAATTAGATTATAATCGACTTTGATATTTACGTATACGTTTAAATTTTGTGTGCAAAAAGGGCTTCTAATAGATTAAATTTCACAATATGCTTAATGCTATGAAAGATGTATCGAAAATAATATTTTTTATAGTAGCATAAATCTGTAAAATAAAGTTTAGAAATATATATGTATTATTAATTTCTAAACAACAAAGTCTTATTTTTCTATCTTACTTTTAATTAGATTCGACGTAAATTATATATTCTCGGCTAATGTATGTAATGAGATTAAAAAATCACAAATTGTTAATTTTATTAAAAAGAAATTAGAAAATATTTGAACTAAAATCGTCATGCGAAAAAATCATTAAATTTTTCAATTTATGAAATATAGAGGTCAATAAGTCCAGCCAACAGGGTTGAAAAGTTCAATGAATGGAAATAATCATGGTAAATACCAGTTTGTATTGTCCTGAATTTTATCCAATGGAATAAACTGACAAAAATTAACAATATATAAAAATATACAAAAAATAAAAAATAATATGTAACACTAGAATATATTTACATAACTTTATTTGAAAAGATATTTTATTTTAATTAATAAATCATATATAATCATTATTGTTTAAAAAACAAAATCAATATAATAATAAAGATTTTTTAAATTCAAATTAATATGTGAAATTTTTAAAAATTTTGAAGGTATAAATGTTAATGTAAATTTTTAGTTTAACAAGAAAAGTGTTATAATAAGAGAATTACAAATTTATATTGATATAGATCTGGATTGCATTTAACCTTTTAATATCTTTAAACAAAAAAACTAATTTATTTACTACTCGATTCCTAATCTATTACAAATTTTATTTTGGATAAAGCTTAAAAAGTTCTCTCTCAATTTACAAATATCGATAAAAAGATTTTTTATTTATTTTAACATTTTTAATAGAAAAAAGATTACTTTTTGCCATTTTTTTTTTAGGAAAGTACCGGTTTTTACCACCGAATTTTATCTAGAAACTGTGAATTTTGCCAATCTTGCCAGGGAAGAAAAAGTGAAATGGCACGTCGTGCAAAATTTCTCCCTCTGTTGACATTTTCATCATAAACGAATGAACATTCGCGCACGTGTCTAGAGAGACTAATGCAATTTATCATCTTACGCGTGTATATACACTCGTATCAAATAGTAGGTACAAAGCGCGCGAGGCGCGTTAATCGATCCCCATTATCGCGAGGTGGAACGACCGACAGGCAGTCAGTTATAGTAATAGGCAATTACAGGGGGTCGCACCGGTTATATGTGTGTCGGTCTCGAAGTCGTAAAAAAGTCGAGAGGGTACGTCGATGTACACGTATCCTTACGAGAGTATATGGCTATTAAAATCGCAGCTCTCTTTCTTCCCCTCCCCCCTCTCTCACCCCCTTCCCGGCATACTTTCTGATAACTATATATTTGACTTCCGACGTTGGATCGATTCATCGGCCACGACACATCGATTGGAAGTTTCCGGATGCAGATTCCCCTGGCGTTTGCCTCGAAGCCCGGAATTGTCGGGGCATGACGAGAAACGAGTAGCAAAGTCTGTTGTACGTCGCGCGAGAATTACATCTCCCGTAACAAGTTGCATAACGAGCAACTTTTCCGAGAGAAGTACGCGTACGCGTACTTTTGAATTAAATTTACGCTGCGCGAGATACACATTTGTACGCATTTCGCAACTTTTGATATTGGTATTGAGGCTGCATTATCGTGAATATATACGCGAGCGTTAAATAATTTTCCCTCCCTTTTTCGCGTAATATTATTTAATCCAATTTAAAGTGGAATTTAACTTTGATCTTAATTTATGCGCTTTTTGATAAGAAATTTTTTTTCGATTTGAAACCCCTCGATGCAGAGGGTGGTTATCCGAATGATCGATAACGAATATGCGTCGCGCTACCCCATTTTGACGGCGAGAAATGCCAGGCAGACAAACACACGTTGCACGCGCGGTTCATCGCGCGGATTAGAACGGATTTCGTCGTCGATCGTATTCGTAGGCGCGTGCAATAACCGTAATCTGCCAGACGGTGAAGCCGCGCGTGCGAAAATGGAGCGACGTAAATGGCGGGGTTTAACTCCGGGGATCGACGCGAGGAGAAAATGTCGGTGAGAGGAGCGAGAGAGAGAGACAGGACCGAAAATGGATGTCTCGCGTCTCTCTTTTCTCCTCGGACGACGTCGTCTCTGGCACGAGAAGCAAGGGGTGGAGGGCGGGGGGAGAAGGGGGTGGAATGCCTGGCGGAAAAAGTGCTTAATCGGAAATACCTACTGTGACCGCCGGAAAAGAGCGATGCAGGGGGGGAGGGAGGGAGAGAGGAAAAAGCGAGGGAAGGAGAGGAGAGGACAAGAACGTTGTTAAAAAGAAAAGCTGGAGAAGGGACAAGGGGAGGGAAGACGAGTTGTAGAGATCTTCGCGGAGACGCGTAATTAAGTATTGATCAGGGCGGTGGCTTCTCCCGCTCTCCACCTGTTGCCCATTTCTGCACGCTCGAAGGCGCCGCAATTCGATAGAATTGACCTTTATCTCGCGGCACATCTCGGGGAGATACCGGTGGTATTATGCTTCGCCGGATACAGCTCCGGGTCTACGCGGTTATCCCGGTCAATCGGAACGTCGGACTAACGTTGCGAAACGTTACGAGATGAAATGCATCCTTCCCCACTCGACGATTTTCGGCCAAGACGGAGAAGACATCTGACAGCTCCAAGAGAAAATCAGAAATCGAATTCAAAACTTATCTACATTTATTGTAAAAAAGACATATCTATTAGTTTAAATATATTAAAATGTGTAAAACTAAGAAAACGTCATATTAATTATGATTTTCTGGAGAGGAAAGACTCAGAAAAGTTATGTAGAGGGAGTTCCCCTAGCGCCGGACGGCACCTAGTACCGGACATATGTCATATCTATGCGAATAAAAACGCGATCGGGTGGTAATTTCGGTGACAGGGCGGAGAAAGTATAGTGATCCACGTGCAGGATGCGACACACTCCAGATTTGCATACGCAAGCTAAGAGGACTGTTAATCGATGCGTTTGAAGATAAAACGTTGCATTGTATAATTTAGAAACAGGTCATACTTACGAAGATTTGTTGTCTACAATACATGTTCTTGTATTATGAAGTATTTTGATAAATAGTTTTCAAATATCTATGTGCTTTTTGCATAAAGTAAACTAGTTTTTACGAATTCGTTATTCTTTAATACATTTTTTGTCCCCTGGCTCGGACAGGATATTTTGTTCTAATCTTGCCAGATACTAAAAATGTCAGTGTTGCATGTCTGTGAAAAAATAAGTTTAAAAAGAAGACGAATCGATCAAAGAAGATAAAAAAAACTAGAACACTAACATCTAAACATACAAACGATGATACTACCTGTGTAGTTTGCCTAGAGAACAATGAAAAAGATTGAATTCAATACTCCAGCTGTTAGAAATGGCCTCACGAGGCATATGCTGATATCCCCGAGTGTTCTGATAATTATATTTGTGATCATTATAAATTATTTTGAAATTATACGGTGTTTAGGGGATCTATTTTAACCATGTCCGGTACTAGGCGCCACTTCAAGATTGTACAAAATTTTATACCAAAGTTTGACACTGATTTAAATATTATATTATAAAAAAGTTGATTATTCCGTTCATTTATTCTCATTTCTAATATTGTTAACTAATAATTAATGCAAAATATAAAAGAAATAAAATACATTTTTTATTTTTAATTTATCTACAAAAAACCTTAAGTGTTCGCTACTAGGGGAACTCCCCCTATATTTTTTTTTCAATTAATAAATCTTTTTTACTAGTTGAAGATAGTTAATAGTTTCGTGTAAATAATTTTATTTATGCTACTATAATATATCGAAGCTACTATAATAAATAAATTTATTATTCTTGAAGTATGAGGAGGGAGAAAGCATTTGAAACTATCATATCAAAAGCATGGTATGAATATTTTCTGCGGTATAGTACAGATCGTGAAATGAGCGAGATTTTACGCTTGTCATCACGAGCGTTTGATCAAGTAGCTCTGGATTATAATTAAAATAAATAGCTGCAAATTTTAATCTACCATCGCGAGAGAGGTCTATGCTCGTGTAAATGTAGGACAGATTAAATTTATTAATAAACCAAATTTTGTGAAATAATTTCCTATTAATTTCGAATGTAAATTAATATCCCATTACGACACTAATATTAACACGCTAAATATTGAAATGGGAATATTATAAATATTATAATATAAACTTTGTAAAATATAAGCAATACATTAATATCCATTAATTAGCGAAAAGCAGAAATTTAATCCGTCAATTATTCAATATCGGGGATTGCAAAAAAAGAAAAAAGATTATTTTTTTTTCGGGACGCAGTATGTATCTTTCCGCTTATCGACCACGGCCGTTGAAAATTACCGGAAAAGCCTAAAGTGGCGCGAGCCCTCATTTTGCATATGAGTCATTAATGAAGCGGATTATGGGCGTTGTATGAGAAATGCCGATCGCGCGAGAAAATGGGAAACCTGTCGCGCAACACGGTTCTCGCGTTTCGCATCCGCGGATAGATGAGCGAACAATGGATGTTTCCCGCGAAAATCGCGTGTAAATTCCAACGAGATATGACGAAGAACCGTACGAATCAACATAGGGATTAACACACTTGACTAATTTGATATGCGCCTTGTTGTAGTTCATTCTCTTTCCTATTCTTTCTCTCTCACTCTCTCACCTTCTCTCTCTCTTTCAATCTGCCGATTAATCTACGCCTCATAAATACAGGATGAGACCCTTCATTTAACTGATCCTTCCGCGATTTATCGCACATGTGAATCCCTCTCGCGCGCACTTATGTGGAATAATTTATTATTATTTATACGATTAAACGCAATGAGAATTTCTTAAAAAGCAGAAATATACTAATTAAAAAAATATATATTGAAAATCCGAAAGAAATGATCCGGATTGAAAAACTTGTTTATTTGTTTTACTTGTAGCCAGATAGATAGAAATCCCATAGACAAAAGTTCATATAAAAAAGGTTTGAAAGATTCACGTTAATTAATATAAATTCATTTGATGAGACGAACACTGTCCAATTAAAAAAAAAGAAAAAAAATAGTGCGATATTGTAATCTTTTAGACGCGTCAGAAGGATGAGCCAATTAAACTCATAACCCTGTATTAAAATATACTTGTATCTTGTTTTGAGTTTCTCTTGGAATGACACAATCCTCTCCGGGCAGTTTGACAGTTCGAAACGTTCCCTCGTTAGCACGTTGTTCTCACCAATCCCTATCTCGCCATTCGTAAATGATGCGATTATTGTGTAAATAACGTTCATTTCATCGCGATAACGATGTCGAAATTTAATAGAGACGGTCCGCTAGATAGTCGGGACGATCGATATTACGATTGCATTGTGCGCAATCCGTTCTACCCTGAACTGCTAACATTTCTGCTGGTCGAGCCGATTAAATCGCGCGTTAAGCAGAGGCAACATACAGATGCACTTGCAGATTTTTCGTCGTGCAAAAGCTAAATTATAGAGGGTACTAGATGGCCTGCATCTACATCAACCTGTTTCTGGCACGAACACGTGAGATTTTCGGTTGTCCTCGCTTGTCTCAGGGTTTTTGTCCGACTACCTGCTTCAAATGTTTCGCGGTATTGCATGAATAACGTGATTAACGACCTGCACTTATCTGCAGGTAGCGATGCCACGCGATGATGCAAGCAATAATCTGAAGATTGTTTAATTTTTTGACGAAAACACCTGTGTAATTATGAAGCGTTTAACGCGCGAATTCCTTTTTTTTTTTTTTTTTTTTACGATTCACTAATGCGGAGATTGTAGGGTGAAAAATAGTGAAATAATCGGATAATTTAATTTTGCATTGTAAATATACGCGGAAAAACGAATCATGCGATTTAGCTTGGTAAAATCCGTTGAAATATATGATTCGAAATTTCCATTCCAAAAAGAGCTTATCGTCGTATTGCAAGATTTTACGTACATTAATAATGACGAGAGAAAAAAATATTTTCCAATGTAAACTCGCCCACATGGCAATATGAGAGCAGAAAGAGAGGGAAATGTCACTTAGCATCTGAGATACGCAAAGTTCCAGGTCATTTAAGGCTCGTGGACGAAATGATTGTATTCTACGATAGGTGCAATTGTAACATTCGAATGGAGCAGTTGATGGCATCGCTTACGCGCGTATCTCATAATCCGAAGAAATTTCTGTAAACAGCCCTCATGGGAAACAGTCTTAAACGAATCTCTAGAACGTCGAGCGACATTACGCGTCGAAACTGGGTTGTTGCCCAAGCTCCGGCTGGCACTCTCGCAATTACCTTGGTCGATCGCGCGATTCTTTGCGAGAAAGAGGCGAGAGAGGCAAGAAAGAGAGAGAAGGGAACCCGCGGCAGCTCACTCCCGATATGCCCTGGGACACCGGTAGCTTCGGAGAGGCCCCGACCGACCGGTTTGACCGGTCCTTCCTCGTCCAGGCTGTGAAAGAGCAGCAGGATGAGGCTTGGGATGGCAGGGGAAAGGGTGTGGCGGCCAGGATGAAGAGAACAAGAAGGGTATGAGGGAAAGAAAAAGGACGAAGAGAAGAGAAGGCCAGTGGCGGATTATTCGCTGGGCGCAACAGGCTTACTAGAGTCTCGCGTGTAAAACGAGGCCTCTTTTCGCTCTGATCGCGTATAATTAGCATACTGATGGGTCTTTGAGGAAATAAAAACGCGGTTTGCTCCAATATTCAATGTTACTCTTTACTTTGGATCAGTGTAATTTAGATTGTACGATCAAATGTCATTTCACAATGATGGCTGTTTCGATTTATTCTCCAGTTGTTATCATTATCGTTATCTCTTTCCTCTTACCTCTCTACTGTTCGAATTTATAATCTCGTAACTTCAGTTTTAATTATAATTTGACTTGCTTTTCTATTAGATTTTATAATGATAATGATACACAATATATAACATATATATAACATGCATGTAACATACATATAACATGCATATAACAGATATATATAAATATTACTAAACACTTATTCATTTATTTGTTGTATATTTAATTATTTTGTATTATTATATATTTAATTTAATTTTTGTATTTTGTATTTCGTATGTATTTTTAATTGTATTCTGTATTTTTTTGGGGGTGGTACAATACTTTTGGCCGGCACCGCATATACACATCCTAGAGCTCGACTTGGGACGCGTTCAAGGTCTCGGATCGCTTTAATCCGCCGCTGGGCAAGAGAGGTAGACGTCTCGTGAGATGCCTCGCTCTCGCGGTTAAGGGTTAGGTGAGGCGAGGGGCAAGGGCGGCCGTAGGGAGCACGCCGGGCCCCGGTCAGGGCCCTGGCGGCACGTTTCCGGTGAATGGCGAGCGCCGGCCACGAGCCAGCATCCAATCAGGACGGGAAACGATGCTGGGACCACGCGTCGTGCACTACTCGCTTCCCCTCTCCCGCGGGAGGGGGAGAGGAAGGAGGAAAGCGGCCCTCTCCTCCCTCGCCGCTGCCCTTCGCTCTCTCTTTTTCCCTTCACCTTCACCGCCCTCGCTCCCCTCCCGTCGCCGCATCACCGAGTTCCTCTTTCAGTTCGCTCGATCGGAGAACTGAATCTTCTCTCTCTTCTTCTCGGTACATGTTCCCAGTGCCTCTACCTCCTCATTATCTTTTATTTTGTCATTGTTATTATCGTCATTATTATTATACGATGGTTATTATGGGCTTCAAAATTTGATGACGTATTATCGACGGATATTGCTTTCAGGATATTGCGGCTAACTAATACACACTCACACACACACACGCTCTTGCTTTATACATAAACTTTCTTCATGAGTCCTGATCGATAAAAATGTGCGCTTGTATTTCGTATTAGTTGATATTAGTCGATGTCTTCTTACACACATTTATGTGTGAGATAGCTGTATAAAAAAATTATATCGAATTATATATATTTTTATTATATTTTTCAAATTTAAAGATATTTATCCTAGATACATTTTTATCAGATTTTAGATTCTCGTATTATTTTTATCTCAATTAAAGTACTCCGTATGCTATGAATGAACAGGATAAATTATGACAAAGTAAAATACACGAATATGAAGCTCTAAGTGCAAGTATAAAGTATACTAAAGTCTAATATGAGAATCTATCACCTGTCCAATACAACTCGCTACGCATTATAATCCGGCAAAATATTTTCATATCAATTATCTAGTTATTCGACACGTAACGTAAATCTCGTTCATTTTTAATATAAATTTTTGCGTCTCGGAGAGCCGGTTTATAATTCATAGCAGTCATCCCGGGATGAATTATGCGATATCGAGACTCGCAAAAGAGCCTAAAGTTTGCGTTGAGAGAGAGATACTCCTTCTTTATTTTATTTCTCTTTAATCGAGGAGATCGAAATTATTATCTTCAGCGATATCTTCGTTCTTTATCATGGTCAGATCTTTTTTTCTTATAATCCTTATAATCCTTATTCGAGACTTTTTCATTCATCAACGAACTCATTGCGATGAGTTTCGATTATTCTCCTCAAGAAGTCTCGTGTGTTCGAGAAAGATTCAAAACCGGTTTTATTTCGACGAGTTCGATTTTAATGCCGTGCCTAATAATATTATAAATCATATTGTAATTCTATACATATGTCAAGTAGTTATCGTGTATAATACATATGAATATTCCTCCTTCTTATCTCAATCCAAAATTATCTCACATAAATTAAAATAAATTAAAATAAAGTTTCTTGTCTCAAAAATATATGAAAGAAAGATTTTAGAAATCTTATTCCCATATCAAGTATCATTATACTAACGATTTAATATCGATTTTTGAAAAATATATGTAGGATTATTAAAATATTAATATTATTAATATTAAAATGACTATTACTCTTTTTTTTTGAAATCGAAAACCCTTGTGGGTGTTTCATTGGGATTGTCCTTTTCAAACTTACAGCTTCCATCGCCGTGAATAAATATGGGTATTATTTTCCTGCCTCTACAGCATCGAAATTTGAATTCATCGCGATATTATACCGGCTGCGAACCCTGCCTTCGGTTCGCAACATCCTCCACGAATCACCGCGGGCTAAAACGGAAAAGGAAGCGGAGAGAAAAGGGATATGGAAATCGTAGATCGAAGGGGTCATTATCGTTGTTTTGTTTTTCAAAGATAGACTTTCATTGAGTACATGTAGACGCCGATTGGCGTATCATTATCTATTTTTTTCTAATGATATGACCAGTATTCGTCGACTATATCGATAGTACCTCGGCGATTTAAAGCGCTACATGCAATCATATCAGAAAATATACCATCACGGCAGAGTAATCCTACTTATATAATTCACAAAGTAAACATCAAATATACATGTTACGTGTAATAACTGCAATAATCATAAATATGAAAAACTCTTAATTAGAATTGAGAGATACGCGATATCTTAAGATAGATTCCAGAAGAAGATACCAGTGATTATACCATAGAAAATACGGTATAATATTAGGCAATTATTATCCATCCCTCGAGTCCCTAATGGCTCTTATCCCACGAATGTAGGCCCATCTCAGGGGTTCGTTTTATCGATAATTGTGTGGAAGGGACAATAGGGTGGCCTATATGGTAGGTCTCGCGAAAATATTTACTCCGTTTTCATCCAGCCTATTTCGCGGGATCGACCTTTCTGTTTTTGCCCAGCACCTCGCCGACAGCTATCTCGTCGTCGTCAAAGTTGAATGTCACACGCCGCGAACACGCACACAATTTCGCACCCTTATCCGTCTCGCGCAATTCCCCTCTCTACCCGGACTGTCCGACAGTTTTTCTCCGACGCGAAAATGTCATGCTGCCCATGACACGGCGCTCGTAAGAAGATGGATGAACGATGTCGAGCCAGGCTGGGAGGGTTTGAGACCTTCGCCACGGTCGTCGTGCGTTTAAGCTCGTTATTTGGCGAACGCGTTATTGGTCCGCTTCGCTTGTTTTTCGATATTCTGCCCGAGACACCGTGGCTTTAATCTCTTCGCTGCGATAAGACATGTATACGATCTTTGGGGACGAGATTGATCTTGGTCACTCCGGTTGACCTTCGGCGGGTTTATACGGGGTAGTTCAGTCAGCAACTGAGTGACTTTGATATCGGGAGGATAAAGGAAAAAAAATGATGGCTGTTTTAGTTGCGCGAATTATTCAATGTTGAAAATTAACAAAACTTTATCAAATAAAAGAAACAAAATTGTGCCCTTTATCCGATCAAAAAATTTTAATTAAACTTATTCACAATAGAGTTTTTATGATTTAATAAAAAAATTAATATATAGAAAATTAACATTTACAATATATATAATAGTCTCTTTTTTTTAAATTTAAAGTAAAAATAATCAATGTTTATCAGCTTGGAAAAACATGGAAAATCTGGAATTTTCAGGAATTCTTTTGTACTTGAAGAAATCAGGGAATTCTATTCTTCTAGTCTAGAATTTTATTGGGACTCGGAGAATTTCTTTACAAAATCCTCTCTTTGGTAATTTTGCTCTTGTATTGTAAATACTTATCAAATAAAATGAATTATGTTTAAAATATATTATAAATATGTATATATATATATATATATATATATATATATATATATATATATATATATTTGATAAAGAACACTTAATTCATATTCAATATTTTGTTATTGAATATATAAACATATATATATTCAATAACAAAATATTGAATATGAATTAAGTGTTCTTTATTTCTAATGATAAAAAATGGAAATTTTAAATAAAAAATGCTTACCTTACAAAAGTACTTTTGTTCAGTTTCTTTAATCCATTTATAAATCTAGCATTTGAAACTTAAGAGACTCTATGTTTTTCCTTTATTCAAATGAAAAACGTTAGAAAACATATATAAAAAAATTTATTCTAAAAAATTACACTATAAAAATGTTAAAATATTTTCTATACCTAGGTTTTTGAACAAAAATACTTTAAAGATCAGTAAATTTTTCAGGGGATTTTTTATAAGATTTGAGTAGATACTTTAATAATCTAATATTAATTTTTCGTATTAATTTTAGTGTTAATTTTTGAAAATTTTTGAAAATTTATAGCGAATGTTTAAACAGCAACATTCAAATAGGCGAGTAAATTACATATTTTAATGAAGTTTTGAAAAGTACATAACTTTATGTCAATTTCGGTGATAATTGTCACATATTGCGTTTTTTGTATGAATAATGTTGTTTATTGTAATTTCATATTGGATATAGATAATTTAATGCATAATTAGTTAATATTCTTGCGCGCGAATTACGAGATATTATGATTTTGGATTAAAACAATTATTTAAACGTAATTTATGATATATCAAATAACTCGTAAAATAGTCATTTTATCAAAAATATAATTTCCCATCAATTTATAACAATAACGAACTTAACGCAATTTGAAACTTTATGTACGCTTAAAATAATAATTTACCCATGTTTTATTTTAAAAAGCAGCACGAGAGAACTATTCATTTATTTTCATGTCAATTAATATTTAGAATCTTGAGTTTTTTTACGCAAGAAAAGCTTGTTTAATCATGAAAATGTACCACATGTTGTTATATGGAAAATGCGTTGTTAAAATATGTATGTATGTGTATGTTAATTAAGCGCGTACAAAAGGGAGCATTATCGACCAGTTCGAAAAAAAAAGATAAAAATAAAAAGAGCATCCAGAGTAAGAGAGGCTGATGGAGAAAAGCGTTTTTGAATCGTGTTTTAATCGTTAAGAACACGATATCCGCGTGAGATAAAACGTTTGATCCGTACTTTCTATGACTCTTTCCCTATATTACTCTGCTTAAATATAATAATACATATTCGATGCTCTTTTTTAAGTCGACGCTTCTTTAGCTGGCCATTTATTCGCATGACGGCTGTATTGTTAAAAGTTATTTTTCCTTAATCAAGTCTTTTTCGTCTTTGTCTCTTCTATTCACGGTTTCTTGTACACGCTTTTCCGTATCATTCTTTTGTTCTGTTCCACGACGAGACAAGTGGTTGACGCAACTACGTGAATAAGTAGACGTACGTGCCAACACATATGATTTCCTTGAGAAAGTAAAGTACGTCGATCGCGATGATCCGACGCGACACAACATGACAGAATATAAGTCAAAGTAGTCAGAGATTCTGGGATTCAGAGGATTTTCTAACAAAGTTGGCAAAATTCCACGCTTTTGGATAAAATCCAAAAAGTAGTAAAAACTAGTATTTAGTAGTAAAAATTGATATTTAGTAGTAAAAACTGGTATTTTCCGGCAAAAACTGGCCTTTTCTATTAAAAATGTTAAAATAAATACAGAATCTTTTTATCTATATTCGTCGAAAAAAGCGTTTTCTAATTTAAGCTTTTTCCAAAATAAAATCCACAATGAATGAAGAATCGACGCAATAAGTAAATTAGTTTTTTCGTATGATTTATTAAAGTAAAAATATTTTTTTGCATAAAGTTATATAAATATATTTTAATATTATATATATATATTAATTGTTTTTATAGTTTCTGTCAATTTTTATTTTATTGGATAAAATCCGCTACAATAAAAACCGGAATTTTTACCATGGTTTTTTCCACTCACTGGACATTTTCGTGTCCAACCGTGTTCTCCAGAGACAAATCTAGAGTCAATTTTTTCCTTCAACAAATTTTACACTGTCAAAAATATTTTTTGCGGTAGTGTAAAATTTATCACACATATTTGTTTCAACTTGGCAATTACATCTCTCTGGCGATATACAGTCCAGTTGACAATGAGATTAACTAAAAAAAAAAAAAAGAAAAAGAGAAACGATATTTCGTGTATCTGTTTACACTCCAAAAATCTAATTTACTGGTAAATGCTTGTAAATCTTTGACGAATTACGGTAGAGGTTTGTGTGTCAAGTTTAGCGCTTTGGGAACTTTATCCCTTACAATTGCGCTACGCAGTTGTAGCGATACTTGGAGCTTGAATAAGTGATAAGTAGTACAGGATCGCAGTGTGAGTTATACAACATGTGTCCTCGTGTCAGCTTATCGTCGCCGGAGCGTTGCCGGGAGAACGAAAGGCCCCACGAAGCTGCGATTATTCTAAAACCGGCCACACGCTGCGAGCAAAGAGGAAGAGCTGTTCGACTGGGTCAGCTCTAAGAGACTTCTCCCGCTTTCTGTATATGAGCTATTCTATCTTGGTAGTAGTTACACTCGCGATCCCCCCATGTTAATCACGAGATGCCTATGATTTATTACAGATTGACCATCTACTCGCGAGTTTATCCTAACGGAAAGCTTAATTACAGATTCTCTCGTCCTATTCGTGTCTCGTTGCAGTCATGTTGAATCATACGTATTTCAATTTTTTTTTATTGACATGATTTGAAAGGAGGCAATTATAAACCGATTTATATAGACATAATCCTCGTATATATGTGTATAAAAAAAGTTTGAAAAGATATAAATTTATAATTCGAGAGAGAAAAAGGTACCATCATAGAGATATTATGAATATACACGTAATTAAAAATTTTCTACACTCTTTTTTGATAACATTATTGAATGTGACAAATCGAAAAAGGATTTAACTGTTTCAATACAGAGATACATTGAATAAATATATAAAGCTATTTAATATTCAAAATTCAAAATTATTTTAATGAAAATCCGATAACAATATGCGACAAATAACTTTGCCTTCTATCTCCCATTAAATTTGCATTATACATATGAGATATTTTCTGGCTTGCGTGGACAGATAATTCTAGAGCGTATATGTATCACAAGAGACTATTGGGGGGGAATTATTTTATAATTAAGTAAAGCTTTACACAGAATATCTTCTGTATACAGGACCAAATATAGGATATCGTGCTGCGTATGTAGATTGCCGCATTTAGTTCACCCTATATATCTTAAGAAGGGATGGGCGTAAAATACAGGGTTTGCGCAGACAACACGACTACGTAAGCAAGGCAATCGTAACGTATACCGGTATTCCGCTTCGGTGCGCGTTAATAGATATTTGTTCGCATCAAAGATATTAAAGGGCGGAATGTGCCTTAATAAATAGTACCAGCTAACAGCAGAAGGCGGAAACAAACGCGTTGAATAATTACGGCGTAAATTTGCCGAGTAGATAGGTAAGAAGTCTCAGACATGGGAGACGTACGTACATATCTACGTGTACTCTGTTCGGAAACTTCTTGGCTTCTTCTTCGGGCCGTCTAGACAAAGTTAAACGGTGACTGACACGGTGGCAATTGGGGTTAACTCCCCGTGTCAATTGGCACTCGGATTTGATGCAAGTAAAATTCATTCGCCGACGTGTGTCTTCGTATGCAAAGTGTCGATAGTCCGCTGATGGATGAATACGTGTGTCATAATTCCGTCCCTCCCATTTTTCTAACTGGTAGAGTATCGGTAACGTCAAACCGAGCGCAGCATCATTCTTCTAATTTTTCACACGCTTCGATATCAGTCGTAAATCTGGTGACTTTTCATCGGTAATATATTGTTTGACATTTTGAAAAACTGCATACAATCAACATTTATTACATATATAGGGGAGTCACAGAAGAACTTATTGATCTAGATGATATTAGGGACTGACCTAGACCCACTCTCATTCTTTCTATTACTATTTAAATAAATGTATATAAATTTTCGGAGTTACACATCCTTATACTTTTTAAGATTACATGTTTCAGATCGTGTGTTTTAATTTAGATGTGTTTTATTTGATGCTATCGAGAAGAAACACTATTATGTCTTAACGATATAAAGATTAGCATTTGATATGTTAATGAAAATGGGGATAGCAGTTCCCGTTGGGATGAAATTTTGCAGACTCTAATCGCATCATTGACACGAGGGATACCTTCTTACGAGTTTCGGAGGGATATATGACAAATACTGGCATAGGAAATAACCGTCCCAACGGGAATGGGAACACGCGGGGATCGTAAGAGGCGGGGTAGATAATTGGATCGTGCCAATTCGATTCTGCTGGTTCAATTATACGCAATTGACCCGCTGACGTGTGAGGCGCGTCTTTGTTCGTAGGCATGTCTGATAACTCTTCGTAGTGATTGACAGGTCGTGCGGGATCATTGGTATTCATCGGGAATACGTCCTATCGTGCAAATTTCATTTTTTTTCCCTTCTCTGTTCTCTCCCCTTTCTCCGTCTCTCCGTTTTCCCTCTCTTTCTCTCTGTCTTTCTCTTTTCCTCGATCGCTCAATTTCCCCTTTTCAACACCCGTCTTCGCTAAATGAGTTTTCAAGAATTTGTTGTCGTACCCGGTGTTCTCTTCGTTCCTTCCAAAGACCTGTATCTTTATTCGACCCCCTTCCGTGTTCGAAACTTCGTTAAAGTTTCTCGAAACAATTTCGTGATTCTTAATACAACGATAATTGTTTATTTTCGCGCACTTAATGTTTTTATTAAATTTTATCGAAAATCGCCGATGTACTGCCATAGGACGAATGTCCCAATCACCTTTAGAGTACCATTTCGGTCGAGCGTGAGGGAAAACATCGTTTATTCTGCAATATTGTCAACATTGACAGTATTCAGCAGCGTGTTGGATGCGAAATATATATATATATATATATATATATATATATATAATATATATAAGGGAACATGAATTTGATAGCAAATGATGCCAATATCGATATAATATATCCTATATCAACGTACTAATGTATTCCAATACGCTGTAGGGTACATATACACGAATATATATTCTAGAGTCAGGGGATGTATATATAATTAAAATATATATACAGGGTGTCCCGAAACTAACGCTTGATATTTTAAAGGCAGATTCTCTGGCCAATTTAAAAACGATTTTTCCTCAGCGAAAATGTCGAGGGAGATCATTATTTTTTGCATATTTCCAATTTTTGTCATCATATATCTTTCTAACTAAGCCTTAAATTAAAATTCTATTAAAGTAAACTCTACCTAAAATTAATTAAAGAATATGACTTTAATATTAATATGATAATTTGTGGTTAATATTTTATTCCCATAAGCCTTAGTTTGCGAAAAACCCTTTATTTTCAATCGTTTATAACTCGAAAACTATTAGTGCCGCGACATTTTCACTGAGGAAAAATCGTTTTTAAATTGGCCAGAGAATCTGCCTTTAAAATATCAAGCATTAGTTTCAGGACACCCTGTATATATATATATCGATTAGAATATATTGAGATGCTCACGGGTACATTATCTATATAAATGCCATCAAAAGCACGCAAACGAACATTTAAGAGACAATTTTTATACTTTTTTAAATTTTATAATTTCTCAAAGTACCAGAAAATTCTCTTGCGACGACTATAAGTTTCAAATTAAGAGTCATCTCCTTTAAAGCGAAGTCTCTCTCTCTCGGTATTAATGTATGGGAAATCCGTCGAGGAGAAATACGGGCTTATCTTTCATGGGATTTCCGAAGAGCGCGAAAAAAAGCGAAGACCCTCGACGGAACGAACGTAACGAACGGCAAAAGAATACGGAGGAGAACATCGCGAAGAGAGAGGAGATGTAACCATCTGGTTTTCGAAGCGTCCAACTTGTGTCCCGGCATAAACGTCGGATAATCTATGATCTACTGTATAAGCGATTCGTCGCGCGCTGCACGACGGTTTTATAACAGCCCGATTTCTTATGCAACCCCGGATTTTCCGATCGCGCGGAGGAGAGAGAGGGAGGGAAACGAGGGGAAGGGGGTTCGTTGCACGAGAAAAAAAGCTCTCGCGAGAAAGAGCCGCATAGTTTATCGATCGATCTCCGTCAAGGAACAAGAATCGCGCCTGTTCGGAGAACTTTGGTTCTCTCCTCGTCATGAAAGAGGAACTATTCCCCATGCGATAACTCGAATTTCCGACCATCGTGGAAATTCGAGTGCGCACCGGCGAAAAATTCTCTTGCTGGGAATATATAAAACTTTTCCCCTGCCATATATATTTTTGCGCGTGCATTAAGGTTTAGAGAAATTATTTAGATTTTATAGTTTAAAAATAGAAGGATCAATCGAAGCTAGTAAAGTGTATTTTAAATTAAAGTGCTTTAAAACAATACGTGTGTTATATGATTTGTATACAATATTCCGCATATATTTTCCTTTGTCAAATAAAGAGAATCGTAAATAAACTCGCAGTTGTTCGCGGGGTAAACATTACAGTTTCGATATTTTTTCTCACGATCGGTCTAGAGAGTTTCAATTTACGAATACACGCAGACGAAAAAAGAAGCAATGAATCGATTTGCGCAGCTGAAAGAGATTGAGAATCAGTTCTCGCTCTCGTCGAAGGAAACGAAATCCGTTTCTTTCCGCGATACAGGAAGAGGGGGAATTTATCTCTCCGACGTTCGCGTATAAAATTCCCGATATTTTCTCGAAAAATATTGTCCATCCCAACGGGAAAGTTCCTCCGTTCGTCATAGCAGTGGACGTCCGATAGATTCGTTTTGCGAGGAGGACGAAACGTCTCCGCGCGATGCGCAGATGTTGCGTCTTTGCAGGAGAGCATGTCTCCGGACATGCGGAGAAAATGAACGAGTGAGGACAAGATGGCGAGGGAGAAAGGGGGAGGAAGGGAGGTGGAGGTACGAGGGCGACGGAGGCTGCATATGCGAAGAGAAAGGCCGATGCAAACCTCCTCCGAGGGAAGCAAACACACACTGCGGCCACATGTCCTCCGCGAAGAAGAAGAAGAAGAAGAAGAATACCGCCAGATGATGCATTCGTACACACATGTATGCGCGCCAAGGTTGGCCGGAAAAGTCCAGTAAGCGGTAAAAACCATGGTAAATTCCGGTTTTTGCAGTCTCTGACTTTATTCAATGGAGCAAACTGGTAAAAACTATAAAAATAACTTTAAATAATGTGTAACTCTAAAATATGTTCATGTAACTTTATGAAAAGATATTTTTACTTTAATAAATCATACTGTCTAATCACTATAGTTAATAAAAAATGAAATCAATCTACAATAATAGTCTTTCTTAATTTAAATTAATATGTAAAGCTTTCAAAATAAGAATTTTGAAGATAGAAATGTTATTATAAATTTTTTATATTAATTTTTAATTTAAGAAAAATATAATTTAATTTAATTATAATTTAAAATTTTTATCAAGACTTAGTACTTTTCACATAGACCTAGTTTGTGTTTACTTTTCAACATCTTTTAACATAAAACTGTTTATTATGTCGATTCCTAATTTATTACGGATTTTACTTTGAATAAAGAGAAAGCATTTAGAAAACACTCTTTCAATTTGAAATTGACGAATATTGATAAAAAGATTTTCTATTTATTTTAACATTTTTAATAGAAAAGAGCAAATTTTGTTTCCGGAAAGTACCAGTTTTTACAACTGATATGGATTCTATCGAAAAAATGTGGAATTTTGCCAACACGCGCCAAATTGCTTCTTTTCAGAGACAATCGGTCCATTATGTCGCGAATCGTGGTGTCTTCTTGATGTATATCTACTGTTGCATCGGACGTATCGCGATTGTGGCGAGAAATCGATGAATTGAATGTAAAGTAGGATTTAATTAGAGTTTCTTTGTTGCTCGCCGCACCGATTTCAATTTTCAACAATTTTCCCATCTCGTCTAATATCTCAGGGTAACTGAATCCTGGGGATTAAATCTCTACTTCGATAAAGAGCACTCGGGATGAATGGAAGAATAAGATTTCGTTATACTCGAGGTTTTAATTCGCCTTCAATTTTAAATGACAGACATTAAACGAAATTTTTCTCTTCCTACGCGGTTTATTTTTATAAAATTATAAATTATCTTCCCTCCCTCGTATATCGAATTTGCGCCAATTGTATAAGGTCAACTCCAATATTTTCGCCCCCGATATATCCTGTGATATCGTCAATGGCGAAAACCTTTCGGAATTCATCAACAATCCCGAGAAACATCGAGAAGCACTTAAAAGTAGATGGCAACAAATCACTGGTGGTGCGCCGCGTACATTTTTAAACAAGCCATTCGTGGCACTCGTTACGTGGGAGGACGAAGGCAATTTATTTAAGAAGTGTCCACACGTAGTAGCCACGTATGAAAGACCGTCGTATCGGCAACACACGCGTGCATAGATGGAGAGACGATGGAGCATAGAGAGATCAAAAACACACACACGTAGAGCAAGATCGCGGGTGGACAGTGGCGTATGCTTGCTTTTTCACGACACTCGGTCTTTGATCGGCTTTATGAAAATCCGATAATAACACTGGTCGAGGATGGGTGGCTCTTGTTTTGTCGCCGACTCTCGCCGACCCAGCTTTTACCGGGTCGTCAATAGTTGCGCCGTAGACTCGTTGTGACTCAAAAGTTATATCGAGAAGAAGAGAAGAAAATATGGAGGGAAAAAGAGAGAGAAAGAGACGGGAGCGAGGAGGGATGGGGTAATCGAACCTCGGTGATTGCCACGCGTTAAGGCGTCCCGCACGTCTACCTATATACATACATATACGCAAATATATGTATGTGTGTGTATGTGTGTGTGTGCAAACAAACGAGCAACCTCCAAGTGCCTACGCGCGTTTAATATTTCCGCGTCACGTTCGAACCTTAGCGGAATCACGAACCTTATTCCGGCCTCATAAAATCGGCGAGATAACACACGCGAGGGGGGCGGTGTTCTCGATCGACTTTACGTCAGCTAATTTTATCGCCACCTTTCTCATCCCCTGCCGTGGATGTCGGCGAAAAAGGCCGTGGCTGATGGGATTTGACAAGCGAGGGAATACGGCGCCCCCATATCGTTGAGACCTTTGGGAAGAGGGAACACTGCTAACGATCTCGAATAAAATTCAATGAAAGTCGCTAAACTTACTGCCACGAGATGTAGACATCATTATATTATAAAATGATATAATACCGTTATTATTTAAATCGATATTATATTATTTTGTCGCTAATATTTTTCGCAATTACGGCTTAATTTATCAGATGGATAATATTGAAAATTGAAAGAAGTTAGAAAAATTCATATACAGGGTGTCCCAGGTATCTTCCGTCCAAAAAAAAGGCAGATTCTCTGGCCAATTTAAAAACGATTTTTCCTCAGCGAAAATGTCGCGGCACTAATAGTTTTCGAGTTATAAACGATTGAAAATAAAGGGTTTTTCGCAAACTAAGGCTTATGGGAATAAAATATTAATAAAGTCACATTCTTTAGTTAATTTTAAGTAGAGTTTACTCTAATAGAATTTTAATTAGAGCTTAGTTAGAAAGATACATGATGACAAAAATTGGGAATATGCAAAAAATAATGATCTCCCTCGACATTTTCGCTGAGGAAAAATCGTTTTTAAATTGGCCAGAGAATCTGCCTTTTTTTTTTGGACGGAAGATACCTAGGACACCCTGTATATGTGTATTATTTTTTATTCACGTGTATTAATTAATTAGATGGACATTTTATGCAGAATTAATCACCGAATTCAACCCTTTGATAGACCCTTCGACTGGTTTTACTGCGCTGTCATTTCCATCTAACGACGTTCCCACGAAGAAGTTGTGGAACTAACTGTCCACTTCCTCTCCTCTTTACGCCTTCGGATTCTGAAGCGTGTTTTTCTAAACAAGGTACGCGCACAAAAACTTGATTTCCAATCTTTTACGTCACGGCGCGACAAATCCGGGGATAAACGTGATTGAAATCGATGTCGAGGGGCGCCGTTACACAATCCGGGACAAGCTCGATGAATACATACACCTATATATCGTCATCGCCAAATGTCAAACTAACAGCGTACATAGCTGGCAGCGTACCTAACAAGTGTCGTCTCTCGCAAGATTCCGTGTACCTAAACCAAGTTTCGGCAAATAATACGCCTATCCGAAAACTGATGTTTCGCGACTGCGGGGGCGGTTGGGATGTGTTTCCGCGCACATATTCCGGGCGCTGTTTATAAATTAATCACACTGCCTAGTTTATCAACGATCGTACGACAAAGTTAAACAGGCTGTGTAAACGCGAGTGCGCGCGCATAACACACACACACACACATACACACACATTGAACGTAGTTCTCGCGCCGCGGCCCAATGCCAGTCCATTAAGTTTCCCTCGAACTTGACCCAGTGCCTCGCGAACATTGCGAACCGAATCGGCGACTGCATCCTTATCGAAGCATTTGCATTCAAAGACGGTAAATCTACTACTTTTTATTCCTTGCTTTCCGTAGCATTTGCTACTACAACCTGTTACTCTTACAAGGAAGGGGGAGGGAGAAAATGCGCTTTCTCTTAGGATTCGAACGTTCTTCTTATTCATATCGTTCGTCACGTTTCTCGTTCGGTCAGTAAGAGCGAAAAGTAACTGGTCTTTTTTTTTTATTTATATTAGTCTATTAAGCAGGAATGTTAATACTCTAAAAAAATCTTGATTAGGGAGGAAAGAAAAAGGAATTTAATGATTTAGTAGTAATGATATTAATTTCGACAGGATTTTAAATTTTTTAATAATGATAATATATGTTTAACTTATTGTATTAGAAAATTTTTTCCTAGAAAATCGGGAAATGGCAATTTTTTTTTATATTATATCTTTAATTCAGAAATGGTAATTATTTTGCATCCTCGATCAAGAAGCGGATTAAGCTGCATTGTTACCTTTTTTTACTGAGGAAAATACGTTTGCATCGCGATGCATTGTACTTCAAAATTCTTAATTAAAAGGAGGACAAATATTTAATAATTTATCAGTAACAATTCAATTATCTAATGATATGAAATTTGACAGAATTTTAAATTTTTTAGCAGTGATAATGTCATATAAAATTCATCTTTTTTTACTAGAAAATCAAAAGACTGCAATTTATTATTATATCTCTAATTCAGAAATGGTAATTATTTTTGCATCTCCGATTAAGCAGTAATTATTTTTTTTTTTTAATTGAGACAAAAATATCGCGTATTACGATCCATCGATTATCAGTTTCCGATTCACGAAAGACAGAACACCTTGGGCTTACATCCGGAAATTTATCCGCACGTGCGGCTGCCCTCGTTACTCGATCTACTCCCTCGTTACATAATTCCCTATCTCGAAATTGTTAATCCGTAGATTACGTCACATCCTCTCCACCACGCAAGCGGATATAAAATAAACACGAGTCGCATGCACGGTATTAGATCGGGGTGGTTCAATCAGAGATTAGGGTCGTATTCAGCTATCGATATCGTAATCAATTAAAGGGGGTTACCGGAAATTCCGTCTCAAACGCATTTTGACGCAGAATGCGTGATTGAGGACGATCCGATTGATTCCCATCTCCTCCTCTATCTCATTCTCTCTCCCTCTCCCCCCCTCTTTCTCTCTCTATCTATTTCTCGCTAGTGTATATACGCGTCGCTATATCACCTGACCTCGCTCTCCGATAACTTATATCGTGAGAAAGGGAATCTCGGGCTCTGAAAACTCGATCCGTCTCTGTACGCGTCACTCGACCGGCGGCAATCGATGGTTATGGGACTAGAAAATATGCGCGAGCGTCTCTCAATGTTCTCTCCTTTCCTCCTCGTTCTCTCCAGCTCTCTGCATTTTCGATTGTCCGCCTCGCACTGGCCCGTCCCCTGGTGAATTTATTATGCCAGTTGAATTACTTTGAATTTTCAAATGCATCGCGCGAAATGATTCTTGCTCAATGGAGTAAATTATTCCGTAGCGATAAATTTACTATTGACCTTCTGTCCTCCGATTTTATTGCTTGTCGCGAGCAAAAATCACAAGTTTTACGGGAGATACTTGAAATTTTTAAATCGCATGACATTGATCCTTATCATTTCAGGATCTCCCATGTCTCAGAGAGTCGTTAAATCTATTTTGAAAATTTTTGACAGTTTGAGCAAAATATGTATGTTCACATTTTTCTGTTTATAAAGATTATTTGTTGAAAAAATTGTAATTTTTTTTTTTTTTTATGAAAGTTCCGACCTCGCCAACATTTTCCAGTCTTGTCTCAATCTCTTGAGACACTTTTCGCGAAATAACGTTGTCTTGACCTACACCGTTAGAAAGGATATATCTTTTTACGGAATGTTCGTGGCGACATTTCCAACGAGTTTTAGGATGTCGGAATCTAGTGCGCCGCGCCGATTGCTCCCAGTAAATTGCGAAAAACATCAATTGCAATTGTGTTCCAATATAAATTTCTGTATGGGTTAAGAAAAAATAATACTCGACATACAAGTCTGAATAATATGAAAAGCTGATAAACTTAATTTTTAGCGCGAATTGTATAATATTAATATAAAGAAAATGCCAGCATTATGTTACTAATACAATTAACTTTTATTTAAATTAATTTTCACACATGTATTTTGATTCTCCTCAATTAATTCTTTTTTAAATTTAATTAAAAAATAAAAAGTATGCAAATTTAAAATAATTTTAGACGCTTTAGAAAGGACAACATTTATCTCTGGGTTTACAGTTAAAAAAGACATAAATAGAATATGCCCGGTCACTCTGGTACTTTACAGTGATTGCGCAGTTAAGGATTAATCTCGCGTAAAGAGTCTCGACAGTTTAAAAATTAAACGTCGTGTTACAGTAATTTCAGCAGCGTCATTCGTCGCTATTTCTTTATTCGAGTTCATTTACTTTTATATTACGTGTATAACGCACGGGTGGATAATTTCTACGTAATAGGAGTGCGATAATTTATAATATTATTAGATAATATTATTTAATAATATTATTAGATAATATTATTTAATAATATTATTAGAATTTACAATATTATTAGATAAAATTTTTGTGGCACGATGAATTTTTTGACAGACGAATCAAAGCACGTGGCGTCTTTGCGAGATCGTCCTGGATCGTTTTTCCAGGATCAATTGTCGGTTTCTCTTTATATGCCGCAGTTTTTAATACCCCGTCATTACTTTTTTTACGAAAACAAGCTATAAATCGCAAGTCATCCAAACACGAATCAATGAATTACTCGATCTTTAATTATCTCTCGACAAGTAATTCAATTATTGTTTTTCTTTATTTCTCTACACAAGATCTATCTGTACATAAAGAATATCTCACTGTTGCCTGACTTAAGACAACGAATTAATTCAACGAATTATGATGAAGTTTATACTGACAAGAGAAATGTCTCAATATCGCAAATTTAATTGTTCTGGTATTATAACGAATTAAAATTGGAGAAATCTGTGATAAATTAAGAGATTTAGGAATACAAGATAGATAACGCAAAGTTAATTTTGTATCTTCTATATTAAATAATTCAAGATAAGTTTAATTTAATGAAACTTTATTTCAAGATCCCCTTCAATCTCATCGCGTTCAATTGACACATCAAGAATGAAAAAATCCCGAAAGATGGTATCTGGTAAATGGTAGATTTGAGAGAACCGGTCTCTCTTCTTTGATACTCGGGATCTGTCTTCTCGCCAAGTTGATCGACGTAGAATTAAAAATTTCGCCAGTTAAAAACTTCAAAGTGGAGAACGCGCGGCGGATGTGCGATGAGCGCGAGCGATTTCAAGCGAACCCGAAGCGAACGATGAAGTCAACGAGTGAAGAAACTGCTCGAACAGATCATCTTGGAGCGCTAGTAGAAGCGGAGAGACGGCGGCGGGCAGCTGGTTGAACGAACGGCAGGAGGAGGAAAGCCGTCGCCGCCGATGTGTGGTTTTGCTAACGTTTGGCTAACCAGAGGAGCGAAGAGGAGAGAGAGAAAGGAGAGGCAGACGACCGACCGGACGTAGTCCCGGTGGGAAGGAGCAAAAGAGCGAAAAAAAAAGGAGACACAAAACGAGAGACGATGACGAAAACCGGGCGCAGCCCGGGGAATCACAGAAGCGGGATGAGAAGGAGAGTGGGAGGGAGGGGGAGATGAAGAGGGAGGAGGAGGAGGAGGAGAGGTTGAGGGAAGGGGAGACTGGAAGGTCCAAGGAGCAAGACACCAGTCTATATGACGAAGAAACTGCCGGTCCCCGGCTCCGGAGAACCGGTTCTTCCCATTATCGCCGCTCCTCGTCGTCCACGCGACTCCCCGTCCTCGTCGCACGCCACGCGAACGTCGAGCGACCGGCCCGGTCCGGCCTGGCTCGATGCACCTGCAGCTGCAGCTACACACCGTTCATCAGTTACGGCCGCTCCGCACACGCGCGCGTCCCCCCCCGGTCTTCCCCGACCCCCTCTTCTGCTCTCGATGCAACCTGGGCAGCAGGCTTCAGCCTCTCGTCCTCTCGCTCGGAGCTCTTGGTTCTCTCTTTTCTTCTGGGCTAAGCGAGCATGTTCCGCTCGTCTTCTTCTTCGTTCCTCTTCTCCTTCTCTTCTGGAACGAGTGAGCTGATTCTGCCTTCCTTTCTTCCCCTTCCTCCGGTTCTATCACACGATCGTTTCACAAGCTCGAGCCGTTTCCTACCCTTCCTTATTCCGCAGCTATTCGTGAGCTCTTTCTCCTTCTCGCACTCTCGCCGATCATACACACACACCGGCATAGCCCATTACCCGATATATAATTTGTTCATTGGAGAGAGAAAGAGTGCCCCGGGGCTATCATCCGCAGAAGCCAATCTCACGGCGCACAAAACGCCGTTCTCCTTTGTCCCGTCCGAGAACCCGCAGAAGAACTTTAAGGACGAACATCTTCTCGCTTCGCGGGAAAGAAATGGGCCTCCACCGTTTTATCTCGTCCTCCTTCGGTAGCCAGTCCCGATGATTATCGCCAGTAATATCGAAACGGTATACCCGTTATACATTGAATTTCCGTTTGAAACTACATACACGGTGTTTCCCGATGAAACGTAATTTCGTAATCGCGATGATCTTGATCTTGGACGTAGAAAGAAATTCGCACAATAATACATACAGAGCGGCACCAAAGCGTGTCTAGTGTAACTTTCCTGCGTCGTAAATTTCAGCAGGTGTATCTAAGCACCTGTTCTGATCGTTTTAGAAGCGTACACGTGAGTCAAAAGCGAAAGTCTCTCGTCAATTTTTATCGTAATGACTAAAATTTCAAATTATTATCTGATATATAAAGAATTGCTTCTTCACCTTTGAAAGGGGTGGGATTAAAAATTTAGATAAAAGCCACGCTGTCGTGCATCTCGTGCATCGGGATGCTTGAGATAATGTGATCAACTAGTACTTTAATATTTATTAAAGTAATTAATTTTTTCATCCTTATATACGTATAATAATCGTATTTTCATACTCTAAAAAATATCGCATTTTATCGCATACATTGTATACATATATACATAATATAACATATATATAATATATAATATGTAATATATAACATATATATTCTAGATTTTTTAAAATTGAATTAAACTGATTTTTTTATATATACATTATCAAAATATAATAATACTCTTTTTATACAAATATTTTATCATAAAAAATGTTATCTTATTATATGTAATAATATGTAACAATCTCTTTCTCTTTTTCTTTCTAATTTTCTCATCTTTGCAAGTTTTTCAAAAATATTTAAATATTAATACACTTGATCGATCGCTGCCTTTTTGTTATTTACACACTTTGCGATTGATTTTCGCGATAACATTACATCCATCCGTCATCATTACATGCATTTTCTTTGATAGACTTACAGAAACTGTTGAAGCTTTTGCCTACAGTCGAAGAACACCAGCTTCGAGCTGTCGGTATCGATTCTACTCTGTATCGAAATTCTCGAACGAACGGTGAACATCCGTGCGTAATAATCGGATTATAGAATCGGAATAACTGGCATGTGCTTCGTAATTGCATTTTTCGTGCCCTTTTGGTACAGGAGACGATGTGTTCTATAGGTTCGCATTGTTACAAAGCGCAGCTAAACCACAATACCATGTGGTCGGTAACTCAATATACCTGCGAATATCGGCGTATTATATCGATCAAATTTGGAATGTCGAGTTCTATTGACAGTCCTCGGTTTCCCTTATTAATTGGACAATTACAAGGAAACATTTGCAGATTTGAACAGTAGCTAATGGCGATGGTGATGGTGAGCGGGACACAAAAGATGCTTATGCGAAAATTATTATTTCGCAAATGAATTGCCTTGGTGACAACAAGTCACCAAAGGTGCATGTAATTATATAATTTGAATGAGCAGTATGTTGGAACCAAAATGGCAAATGATTGCGGTACTTTGTATATCTAATGACTTTAGTGGGGATATAAAGACCCTCTAATAGGAGTCTAGACATCAGGCGATCTGGGAAAAATTCTGTGACAGAGAGGGATATACTTT
This sequence comes from Camponotus vicinus, assembly GCF_025532165.1. Classification (NCBI taxonomy): domain Eukaryota; kingdom Metazoa; phylum Arthropoda; class Insecta; order Hymenoptera; family Formicidae; genus Camponotus; species Camponotus vicinus. The sequence continues at coordinate 3,602,899 of NW_028141977.1, read as the reverse complement.
TACTATCTCTCTCTTTTAACTAACCAATTCTGACGTGTTCACGCATGTTCAGTCTACCAGTTTACGACGTAAAAGTGAGAAAAATATTAAAAGAGATAATGGGTGGATTCTGTGATTTATAAAGTATTTAATTCATGTTTTGTGCAAAAGATATTTTAATTAATGTTTCGTTTGTTTATTTTCTTTTATATTCATATATTTTATTTTGTTAATCTCTATATGAAATTAAATAAAGATTAAATATAAGGAATTTTTTATTATCTTATTTCTTATTATTATATATTATTTCGATATTTTAATCAAATAATCATAATGTTTAGTTTCTCTAAAACGTTTATTTTTTATTTATGTTGCCAAAATATAATGTTTATATAAAGTTTAAGATTTGTCTGATTCAAATATGAGCGGGAATTGCTCAGATCTAGAGGACCAATCAAAACTGGATATCACATGGCATGACTCTTATTAGAGGGTCTCTACGGGGATAAAAGCGAGAGCGACATCTAGCGACTCCGACAATAAAAGTGCTTTCCTTCTTTAAACGGAACATTTATGCGCTCACTCATATCCTGTTTTTTTTTCCTTCATAATCAGCGTCTGTACGCGATACAAATCTAATCTGTAGTGTAACGGGGAGGCAGGGGGAACCGGGACCAATCGCACGCCATTGTTCCATACGCGGGATGGGGTTCTCCATTTTTTCTTTAAACATCGACCGCGTTTAATAATGGGAACGTTGCGCCAAGTTCCCACGTATCTTCTTGCCCTTGCTCCTTCCTAAGGTTAGTGTAAACTGCGGAAACCTTAATTCCGTATCGCAACGCACCGCACCGCACCGCGCCGAGTAATCACTTCCCACGTGCAGCAGCACCTAACCTAACCTATCCAGGGTACGCGTCATGCATACAAATGCGTCCGCGCTCGGGAAATGCATATCCGTGGAATAACCGTGTATACAGTTACATCTGGCCACGTTGCATGTTGATCACGCGAACGTTTAACTCCCCGTGGACTCTTCGCAGGCTCTAATGACACCAGCCACGCGGTGCGGATATTATGTCCCGGTCAGAACCGCACGGGGGATTTTTCAAGACGACGTGTGTGTCTGAAGGCGTTGTGTATAAATGAAAAATAATCGCGGTAAAACGCTCTTCGCGCGAGGGTAAACTTTGTCGAATTTAAATCTTATTTTTGAAATGAAATATTTCGAGAGAATAATTTTGACCCTTCGTCCTGTACAATTTATTGGAGCGATATTACACGAGAGATATAAAACGTGATGAAATAATTACGATTATTAAAATTGGGGAGATGAAAATTATTATTAAATCAAAATCGTTAGCGAAATTATTTATAAATTTGTTATCGACATTTCTGCGCATTCCTTACATTTTTTTTTATTTACATAATTTTACAAAAATCGATGAAAGCGTGATACATAATAGTTTCATCAACGTTCATCGATTCTTTCTTGATTGACGTTCCACGCTTCGTTCTTTTCTTCCCTATCCAGAGAAGCTGTTTTTATCGGATAAACATCCCGCATGTTTATACACAGGGTGTGCAATAATTCGCGGTATTTGCGACTTCTGTACACATTTTTCATTTATCATTCTTATAATGCGCCTCGCAGAATCCTCGTTTAATGCAGTCACATAATACATATAGCGATGCTCCGGAGCTCTCAAGAATTACCCTTGGCTAAAATGCGACACCGCATTTCTAGACGTAGAAAGTTTTCGCGGAGGTTAGCAGTACATTAAGCTTAAACTCTGAAGAACGGCTGACGCGGCGTACACACGTTTACCCGAGATATGCATTTCCCGTGTATCTCTCGCTTACGCGAATTATATAGCGCTCTGGATGGATAACAATAAAAAAGATATACAACGTCATTCAAAATAATCTCGACGTCCGATATTTCGAACATGCGGCATGAGAAGCGAAATATACTATTTTGCTCGCGCTCTTCCGCGAAATCTGCTGTTCTATTTTATTACGCCATTTTTTCCAAATGAGGAAAAAAACAATGTACTTTATATCTCAAATAAATCGAAAAAGTACGCCATTATTATTGTTTGCGCGAGAAGAGAGAGGATGTAGTTGACATAATATGTAATATATTGTTTTTGGAATCTAATTTTATCGCATATTTTATAATTTAACGTCATACACAAGAAAGTCTTTTTAATACGTAGTATTAATTAATTAATTTAATAAGCTCGAGTAGATCATCATGTGTTTCCGAATCTAGAAGATTCGGAAACACATGATGATCTATTCGGCGATCCCTCAATCTATCTATTTTATCGACAAAACACTGTAATTTTTGGGCATGTGCCATTTTTTATTGCCTACATAGAATTGAAAATCCTTCTCTACGGTTGAAGTATAGATGTAAACGGACACGGGGAAGCCGATTATATACTGAGAAAGAGAAAAAAGTATAAAATTATATATTTATTTATCGACTTCTTAGATCAACATGGCGTCTAAAGCTATCACCTTATAATGACATTAGCCTTGTATAAATGTTTTGTAGCTTTTATGCATAAAACAATAGCATACCCAATAGCGGACTGCACAATAAAAACTTGAGGAACTGTGAAAATTGAGTTTAGTAGTCTAATTAATAAATGGCATATGCCCAAAAATTTCAGTCGTATGTACTTGAAATGTTGGTAAAGTAGAGTAGAAAAAGCAGTGCATCTTCTTTATAAATAAGTGATAGAGAGAGATACGGGATGAGGATTAGATGAGGGCGCTGTAATCGTGTAAGAGTTCGCCGTTCAAGGGATCCTCTTAATAGAGAAAAAAAGAGGGAGGCGGGGGCTATTTTCATGAATTAATATTAAAATTACGAATGTTAATTTTTTATATCATTAAAAAATGATTTAATTAACAACTTTTATAGAATAGAACAAAAATTAGTTTTTCGCAGTAATTTCGCGCGAAGCGTAGAATCACCGTAATGTTTCGACCTCGCACACAGCATCAATTAAGCACGCTGAAATATTGCTACTGCGAATTTTCTCAGGTCGGGAATTACGTCGTTTTACCCAAACGGTAAACTTCTTTCCCCCGCTATGCACCCTCTTTTTGCAGTCGAGCTTAAACAACCCCGCGAACGAGACATTGATTTACCGATGTTGATTTCGCTCTCACTTTCTCTCTCCTTCTCTCCCTCTTACTTACTCCTGCCTCCTGCGAGATCTGATCGGACATCGCGTCCCGTCGATTCCCGTATCTCCGACAGGTTATCGGCCGACGCGCCGGCTTTTATATCCGGCTATGTAATCTATAACCAAGGTCCAGCAGCAGCAGCAGGAGCAGCAACGCTAGCTCTGCTGGATTCGACAGGTGGTTTTTCGACCGGAGGTCGACGATCGTTAGTATCAACCTAAAACCTACGTCGACGGTAGCCCGAGGGCAGCCGACGACGCGGAAACTCGCCTTTTTATCTGCCCTGCCACCAGTTTCTTCCGCTCGCGTTTCGATCGCGCGTAAAGGGAGGGAAGGTGGGGGGTGGAGGAGTGGGGGAGGGGGAGGGGGAGGGGAGGAGAGAAAGCTACCGACAATTTGTAGACTTCTTACTGGACTACGAGGCTCTCTCGAATTTATCCCGGCCTCGCTCGTCAGGTAATCATTAGAAGGGTACGTTTCCTCGTCTCATTAATGCGACTCTCGCCCGAGTCAATGACTCGCGCGTTCCGCTTAAACGCGACTACATTAATTTAATTGCCGTGAGAAACCTTCCCTCGACGAGGACGAGGACGAGGACGCGACGCGACGGTTGCGCAAGTCCTCGACGACGATTATCATGGGAACAGTTTGGTAATCGTCGAATTATGGTAATTTCCAAGTCACCGGAAATTATGATTGCGCGAGAGGCGATACTTTTTCCTCGCTCATGGTAATTAAGTTGTAATAATAGCCGATTTGATTTATCTTGCCGACTCGCGAATTCGGAGATGCGGAAAGGGAACTGCGACAAGATGCGCTAAACAAGTTCGAGATTCGATTATTCAGAGTTAGTTTAATGGATGTGCGTCTGCGAGTGAATATGTTAATCGTTATCTTAATCGTCAAATCAACAGCTATTTATCTTATTTATCATCGTAGCTGTTTTTTAAATCGTGTATCAAGAGACAAATTAATTTTTGTCTCTTTTTATCCTATTTTAAACTTTGATATGTATCGATTAAATAAAATTTAATTTTGAAAAACGCGATGTGTAGTTTTAATAAAGGCAAAAACTCTTAAACTGACACAGACCTACGCTTTTCCAAACAATCCAAGCTTCGCCGAGACTCTTTAGATCGCTCAGAGCCAACCATCTTTTTCTGACCGAACGAGGAACAATGAAGCACAGTACGCGTGTGTGTGTATCTTTGTGCATGTGTGTAGGGTTCAATGAAGTTTTCCAAATGAGTTAAAGAAAGCAGAGAATTGGATCGGGATAATACGAAGCCGTCGTGTACAGAGAAGGAGGGGGTGGTGGCGGGTAAGGGGGTAGGTCGAGGAAGCGCGGATCAGAGTATCGGAGGGAAGCAGGTGAACCGAGGAATATAAACGGATAAGAACACGCACAACGACCATAGGAAAGTATTTACCTCGGGACCGGAGCGGCCGAGGAAGAGCTGGAATTACGAACGGTTGTTCTCCATCGTTCCGGGGGTGAAATGGGAACGAAGGGCGATAGAAGAGCCCACTTCGTTAACCGACGATAAAATCCACTCGACTTAATCGATCCTTTTTGTCTCCGCTCGGCCTCTAGCTACGCGCTAGCTACCTTACTACCTCGCTTTTGTTCACCAAAACTGACGGATAAGCGCCACGTTTCCTCTCTCTCTCTCTCTCTCTCTCTGTCTCTCTTTCTCGAGATCGAGCGAGAAGAATGGCCGGCCGTTCGCTCGTTTTCGTAGTTATGCGCCTCGACGACGATGAAGTCGTCGGTGATTGGATAAAAAGATGGAGCTTCATACATAACGGGTGACGACGACGACGACGACGACGATGACAACGGTGACGGTGAATTGTCGTCGTCGAAACTTGGACTTGTCGAGAGTTAAGTATCATCCATATTTATGCAGCGCGCTGCATTTCGCGAAGCTAACATCCCGCGCGAATTATCCACTTTTCTAACTTGCAGATTTACGAGTCCCTCCTCCCGTTGCCTCTCTTTTTCTTCCTTTCCCTTCCGTTAAACGCGCGAATTTGTTTGCGCAACGAAAGCGACGGATTAGTTTCAATACGCAGCCATTTCGCGTTCCCGACGTCGAAAATTGAACGCGTTTAAAATTTTGACGCGTTACAAAAATAGTAGTCTTTTTAAATTTTATCGCGACTATTTGGATAGTTTTACTTAATTTCGCGTAGATTGTGTTGAAAATAAAACAGTATAATGTATTGAAAAATAACAAAGGAAGGTTAGTAATATTTTATTTATCTATATATTTTGTTCATCTGGACAATAAAAAGTTGTTTAACAATGAAAGAATGGATAAATGGTCGAAAAATGTTACATTTTTATACGAAAATTGAATTGTGATAAAATAAACGTGTATATTAATCGCATAAATTATATACTTCTTTTTATAAGAATATTAATAAGAATATTAATAAATTAATAATATTAATAAATTATATCTTCTTTTTGTAAGAAAATTATATAGAAAAAATGTGTGAATACTAAAGTATTGTCAAATAATTTATTAATAAGATATTAAAATAATATATTTTATTAATAAGATTATTATAAATATACATTACATATATTATACTCAAGATATAAATATGATCCTTTATTCTTGCGCAGTCTATTAAATGCGCGATGTCTTTTGTGAATCGTATCTACCGACAGACAATCGCTTGGAAATCGCTATTTCATCTTTTAACTGCAATTATAGCGCATGACGTGTTACTATTTTATATATATATATATATATATATATATATATATATATATATATATATATATTGTATATATGTATATCTGAATCAGCTGATTCTCGTTTCTTCAGCTATTGTCTGCGAGAATTGAATATAAATTTTTCCCTCTTTATATACGAAAGAAAATATAAAATCCAAGCAGCAGGTGATTCGAAATGTCGATTATATCTGCGCGCGTTACCTGTAGATGTCCCGTTTATTATCTCGTATAAAGAGTCGAGCAGGTTTAACTTTTTCGCGGAAGACATTCCGCGAGAGATGCTACATTTTCTGTCTCACATTGCTCTATACCGCGTATATATATATACATATAGTATATATATATATATATATATATATATATATATATATATATACAGGGTGAGCCATTTTAAGTTACCCACCCCAATAACTTTTTTATTTTTGAATGTACAACAAAATGTTTCAAATAAAAGTTGCTTGACTTCGAAGGGGACAGAAGATGGTGGCAAAAATTTGACCTTGGATAGTCATTTGAAGGTCACATAAAGGTCACCTTCAATTTCTTAAATGGAACCTACTATTTTTCATTGCATATTCTTGTAGCTTATCTCGAGAGCTTTCCAAAACACTATAATTAAGTACCTTTTCGTTAAGTACTTTTTGAGTTATGAGGCTTGAAATAATTTTTTAATTTTACATAAACCGTAAAATATCTTGTAAAATATTCATTTTTCGATTATCTTACCTTAATACTTTTATGTACAAAATAATGAGAGGAATCAATTGGTGTAAAGAAAACACATAATTGTTTCGAAAAAAAAAAAATGTAATTGTTAATTGCAAATTACATTTTTCCTTTATGTGACCTTCAAATGACTATCCAAGGTCAAATTTTTGCCACCATCTTCTGTCCCCCTCGAAGTCAAGCAACTTTTATTTGAAACATTTTGTTGTACATTCAAAAATAAAAAAGTTATTGTGGTGGGTAACTTAAAATGGCTCACCCTGTATATATATATATATATATATATATATATATATATATATATAAATATAAAGAAGAAATCGCCCAGATGCGACGAGACCGGAGAAGCAATCATCCGCGTCCGGTTTGCTTGCTTATTGCGATACTTGGGATAGTTCGGATGCTGTGGAGCGCGACCGGCAGCAAATGACAGGCAAATCGTTGTATCGCAATCCGCGACATAAACCGGACTACGTGCTTCGAGACACGGTGGCTGGTCATTTCGCGAGATGGATTCTGTATCGAACGGCACGCGTAAAACTTTGGGGCGATAGTCGTCATTTTCGTGTCAGGAAGGCGATCGCGCAGAACGAACGCGTTCCTCGCATGGCTCGTTTTCATGTTACATTAAACCTTACGAGCGAGTGACATGTGCATTAGTTCTTGTGCGCGTAGTTGAAGAAGAATCGAAGGCTTATCGCAGAAAGACGCTAATGGATATGTTCGCTAAAAAGTGACGGACGGACACGAGGAGGTTGATTCTGGTTCCGCTTGATGTTTCTTAAGTTTATAGGAAATGCTTGGCAATTTTAATAAAGACGTGATGGATTCTAAATCCATCTCTCGCGGTTTATCCAGGATTCCTTCGACCAATTTCTCCTCACGACAAAATTCCACACTCTTAGTTTCATAAAACTTAACATGACATTTTATTGGTAGAAAGGCCATAACTCGTCGGATTAGATTACGGTACTTAATTATGCTGATATATTCAATGGATGCCGGTAAAAAGCCGATAACGACGTAATACGCGCTAGTTTGTACATCATGCGAACCGCACACAAGTGTCAATTATTCCAATGCTCGTGAGTTAACGCCCAGCATCGTTGACGCAAATAACACGAATAACGTCTTGCGACGTTCGAGATAAAGTTTCGTTTATTACTAGGTGAGGTCTACGGAAAATTATAGTCGCAGCGCGAATCGCGAGACGAGACGGGAGAAAGAACCCGGTTGATGATGAGCGTTTTCCAATTAACAGGCTCGAGAGGGATACTGGACGACGATCGTTCCGATCAGGGTTCGAAACCAGTCTCTCTCGATCGAAAGAGCGTGGTCCACGATCCACATTCAGACATTTACTTTCCCACAGTGTCCGGTAGGCCGAAACGAGTTGGCTACCTCCACCTACCATTTCACCTGTCCTGTTCGTCCCGACTCTCCTTCGGCTGCTCTCGCTCTCTCTCGCTTTTGCTCTCTCTCGCTCTCGTTCTCTCTCGCTTTCTCTCTCTCTCTTCATCTGTCTCCTTTCGTGCGTAAAATCGTAGTCTATCCTACCATGTATACGTTACTATCGGACTCTGCTACACCAGCATGTATTAATATGTATCATGCCGACGATGCGCTAGCTCTAGTTATTAGTGCTCACGTAGATAGCATGAGACTGCATGCACATCGGCAAACGAGATATAAGTGATTTTAGTCGCTCGGCTAATCATTTCTAAAACGGTACGTGAAATGTATAATTTAAAATAGAAATTTCCGAGAATTCGTTTGTGATCAACAAATCGTCAAGATACAATTATGTATGAATAGGTGAAAAAATCCAAGCCAGCAACCAGAATAATTAATTTTTTTTAATTTTTCGTTTGTTCTGAGTTTATATTTTAAACAGTACTCGCCAATTACTCGGTCTAATCATTTCTCGATTTTAAATATCGTATCTTTTAAATATCCAGACGCAATGATAGACGTTATCTTTTATCGCCTTTACGATTAAAGAAATATTTAAAATTTAATAAATATGATATATGAATTTGATTGAATAGTTGGTGCCATTTACTCGTATCTCTTATCGCTTGCGACTCGCTCATGTGTACGAGGCTTAACTCGCGTTTCTTACCTCCTTCGTCGCAAAGTCTTTTGGTTTCTTTGCCACCTCGGAGCAAGCCGTAAGCGTGGATGCTAGTTCCGCCACAGTTTGCTCCAACGAGCCACGTGGCCGCATACCTGGAATGCACAGGCACTCTCACACCGTTCGAACTTTTACGGGTCGCGATAACGTATAACGATATAGCGGACATAGTTGTAAAGGGATATTTTAATAAAATGAAAAAAATAGATAGCTAATATTATAATTTTTAACATATCGATAAAAATGAGAAGTTTAACGGAGAGCCCATCTCATTTACTATATTTTTTAATTATAATTATACATTTTGATACGTCTCTTTATGATCGCACGGAATTCTATCAAAATATGTATTATTATAAAATTTCGTGAATTTTTATTCTGTAATAAAATTTAATAATTTTTTTTTGATTGACACATCTCTCTCTCTCTCTCTTTCGATGAATCGATAAATATCTTGTATCGCTATGCAACTGTCGTTATATGCGTTCCAAAGTTAGAAAAGATGTACAGGGATCGTCTCTCATATTGACTGCTCTCTGCGACTTTGAAACAAATGCCATTTTTCTCAGCCACACCATTGTGTATTCTCCATGAGCGAGGAAAAGTGCTCGGAGTCTGGGACACCCTGTATAATATCAGGATATAGCGGGATATCCGGACGGGGGACTGGCTGATCTTCGCAGCGGCAACTTTTTTTTTTCTCCCGATAGTTTGCCCTCTCTCTATCGCGCGCTCTTCCAACTTTCCAGATTCTATAACTTTGGCAAGAGATATCGTGCCGATCGGACTGACGATCGAATCGTAAAGAAACCGATCCAGCTTTCCTAGAAAACTTATGCAGGAAACGTGACTGCGCTTCGCGCCGTGCAAGACTCGTTGGTCAATCGCGTGTTTTTCGCGCTTCGGAAGAAAAATCTTTTCGAAAATTAATAGCGCGCTCTCGATTTGACGCGATTTGCAATCTCATTACGAAATTCAATTTTCGCCAGCTGGAGCGAGCTCGAAGATTATACGTAAAATGGGAAAATTAAAATGCTGAGCAATCGTTCTTTCGCGCGTTAAATTCGTTTCTAGTCAGATCGAAGAAAGGGAGAAGAAAAGAGAAAAAAAAGAGATCATGGGAAAAAAACACTGATTCTAGAATAAGAATCGCATTTGATCGTCTCGCGATAACGCCTGTAATCCCCCTGTCGTTTCGGAGAAACAAAAGTGCAGTTCCGACGTATAAACTCGAAAAGTTCCGCGCAAGAACCATTTCTGTAAATTGCGTCAACGGCCGTGTATCGTGTATGTACAGCCCGTATAGTGTACTTCACTTCGGGAAATGACAGACGATTACAAACGTCATCTCGTGAACCAATCCAATATATAGGTGTCCTTCGTACGATTGGTTCGTATTAGTTTCGAAAGTTAATCGAAGGGATCTTCGGCAGGTGTCACGATGGCGCAGTCACGTACACCCTGTATATACGTCGCGATTTCCGAGAGTCCGACTACCGATTTCTTTACGATAGTTTCGAAAATTACACGCAGACAACTTGCCAGGTTAGATTACATTCCGTTCAATGAATTTGTTGATTCAAGTCGTTTACTAATCCATCATCCGATTAATTGATATATGATTACACAGGTCTACAAGGTTTTGTTGTTGGGCAGCTGGGGGTCATTTCCAAAGTAATTTTCTGCGTAGAATCCGAATCCGAGGTCAGAATTGGCCCATCACGTCAGGATTTTGAGATATTTGAGGTTATATACTCGAAAAATGGCTTTTTGGGCTACTTTTGAGGTTATGTACAGAACGCACAAAATTTTTTAGCTCTTTTCTTCTAATTGCATCATTTAGTACTACTCTTTCCCTTCAAAATGAGCTGTCGAATGGTCATCTACGATTTTTCCTTGCAAAGTTACGGCCATTTTAAGATGACATGATGAATTCCAAACCCTGCGCCGTTATAGCCCAACAACCTCATGAGCATTCACATTAAACCTGTAAACTTTGAACTATAAACCCGAAAACCTGGAAACTGTATATATGGGTTTGATGGAGAATCTGAAATCAGATTCCAGATCAGCGACCCCAAAAATCCATGTTTTCAGTTCTCAGTTCAAATTTGAGCGAAATTAAAATTTTTGTCCACCATATTGGATCCGCCATCTTGAATTTTCAAAATCTGATTTCAGATTCTCCATCAAACCCATATATACAGTTTTCAGTCCAGGTTTTCGGGTTTATAGTTCAAAGTTTACAGGTTTAATGTGAATGCTCATGAGGTTGTTGGGCTATAACGGCGCAGGGTTTGGAATTCATTATGTCATCTTAAAATGACCTAACTTTGCAAGGAAAAATCGTAGATGACCATTCGACAGCTCATTTTGAAGGGAAAGAGTAGTACTAAATGATGTAATTAGAAGAAAAGAGCTAAAAAATTTTGTGCGTCCTGTACATAACCTCAAAAGTAGCCCAAAAAGCCTTTTTTCGATCATATAACCTCAAATATCTCAAAATCCTGACGTGATGGGCTAATTCTGACCTCGGATTCGGATTCTACGCAGAAAATTACTTCGGAAATGACCCCCAGCTGCCCAACAACAATCATGACCCCATTTTTTGTAGACCTGTGTTATTTTCACTTAAAAGGAGTCGTGTATTTTCTCTGTCAAATGTGTTATTTTGAGATTTATCCATTTTATGGAGATTATTAATATACAATATTTTATACATATGTCGCAGGCTCTCTTTGTAAATTTAATTTTCTTATAAAAAACTCAAGCTTTTTGCATAAACGAGCCAAGTTTTTTTCGTAAAAATGTTAATTTTGCAAAAAACCTATAATATACACGCTTCTCTGTATAATTTTTAAACGTTATTCGATTTTCGAGGTATATTTAAAAAGAGCGCATCCGCAAAAAGTGCAGCGCACAGTTAGGTAAACTTAACGATGGAAAGATATATTAATCGTAGTTTGAAGCGGTGAACCTTTCCACATCGAGTTAACATGCCGTTTTTACGTTCGAATAACGCGACGCTGTCGAAAAAACTTGCTCAAGCCGGAAATCAATTAAGAAATTAACTACACGAACAAGGAAGATACGAGGGGAGGGAGAGAGAGAGGATGTGTCTCTCTCATAAAACTCGTTTATCAATAAGCTACCGTTGGAGCACGGCAGACTCTTGATGCCGCTTCACTTCCGCCATTACCCAATCTCCAGGAGAAAATCCTTTGTCGATAAAAGAGACGAGAAGTCGGGCGCGAGAGGGATGGGGAGGGGAGGGGATTTAAATCCTCTGGATAAAAAATGTACACGCACATATACATATACATGTATACATATGTATGTGTGTTTGTGTACATGGCAAAATGTCGATCCGCGCGCGCGCTTGATTGTATTCCGCAATGCGGACGAACAATAATATACCGGGTGGGAAAGAAATAGCCCCCCCGCGCGTTCCCTCGCGCTATATATATGCATATTGCATATTATTTATACAAACGCGATCCGCGCTTATAAACGCGACAGCGCGAGATACGGGCCGTTTGCTCGCATCAGATGCGAGTTTGTAAATATGGCTTAAATATCGCTTCGGCGGAGCGATAAAGTCCGGGACTACGATGTCGTGAACGAGGCACTTATCTCGAGTGAAAAGTTATAGAAGGCGCAAAAAAATCAGGTCACGACACAAAGATCTTGTTTCACTTTAACGTGAGTAATATTTGTTGAAACGTGAATATCTTTTTTAATTAATAGCGAAAGTTGTATATATTTTTTTCGCATTTCAAGCTTTTCGAAAGTTGTAAATAGGTGGTGGAATTTTATCTTAAAAATTTTACTCGAATATAATAGAATTGTAATTAACAGAATATCTACATTTGCGAAAGTTATAAGAAGAAGACAGTCGAATATATTCAGATTAAAACAATCAATTTAATTAATTCCAGAAATATCTAGATATTTTTGTAAAATATTCCATAGATATATAAATATTGAAACATCAATGATCGACGATAAATTTAAATAAAAATATTATATACACAAGTATATTACATAAATATATAATTAATGAGAGAGAAATTTAAATATACAGAAATTATATATTTCTTTTTCATTAATAATTCTTCTCACCATTATAATACTCTCATGTTTACGAACCTACGGACTTACATATTGCAGTTTTTATTTCGGGAAACGCTCGGGTACGTGCGAATAAAGGCGAGGTGGCAAAGTGGGGAGGTAAAACGTGGGAGAATCGCCACGCGAGGAGAAAAACGGCAGAGAATTAAGACACGCCCGCAACGCCAGGCGGAAAAAATGCGTCTCATAAAAATTCGTTTATTATATGTTCGAAGTGCGGTCGGCTTTACGGTGCCGTATATAATCGCTGTCTCTTGTCGTAATTTTCAACGGCAACCGCATCGCACCCCTCGCCTCGGTATCCTCTCTCCGTTCCTGCGAGAGCTCCACTTACAAAGGAGACGGCCTCAATTTCAAGCGGTGACGAAATTCGCGGCCGAGCACCGTCAAAGTATTCCGGAAACGAGGAGAGACGAGCGCGCGTCGTTATTTGTCAAGTATTATTAAATGGCGGTGGCGCAAAATTTCATAAATAAAAATGTTGCGGGCGACGAAATGTGGGTAAGGAAGCGCTGAAATCCTGCAAATCATATGCATCATATATTCTAAATAAATTCCCTATTCGATTCTTCTGACTCGAGAGAAGCGACTCTTTTCGAGATTTTATTTAATTAAAATAAATAATTCTTCCTTGACAAAATTATTGTGATATTCTAAAAATTTTCGTGGCAGTTTTGCGGGCTGTCACCATCGCATTTTGAAACGATTATTCTTATGAATGATTCTTTTTTTGAAGTGCCTGTGATTTTTCGAGAATCAATTGGATATTTGCTAAGAAATGTTTGACACAAGACACAAATTTTGCAAGCCTTGACATATTTATAGCTATAGGAAGTTGATATAAATTATGGCTAGATTAATAATTTCAAGTATTTTAATTATAATGAACGAAAAGAGATGTATTTTTTACAGGAACATTTTCAAGCATTTGCAGAAATGAAATTAAAATATACCATTTTGTAGAGTGTATATTTGATAACCGCATTTTCAAAAAGTTTAGAGGCGAACATATTATTTATCGCTCTGTTTCTCTCTTCCACAAAATTATTTTTGCACAAGAGAGAAGCGTTATTTTGTTATTTGAAATATATATTTCTTGTTTCGTATATTAAAAATATATAAAATATATTTGCTTCTCGCGCGTACCATCTATCTTTCCAGCGTGTAACTCTTTCCTTTAATTTTACCGGTATTACATCCGCCGAAAAATTTGCGTCACGTTGAATACGTGTCCAATCGCTCTCCAGCCTTCGGCCGATGAGAAGAATCGCGACGACGCGAATTCCATAGGCGACCAATAAATAATACCTGCCGAGCCGTATCAAAATACATATCGCGTATTCGACTCACCGAATATGCTCGTCCTCTCCGTGTATCGTGCTAAAAAGAGGGAAAGAGAAGAAGAGCAGCAATGGCCAGAAACGAGGAACCGAATTGGGCCCAGAAGTCATAGGTCCTAGATAACCATTCCCAAAAAGAGGTCTCTTCTCCTTCAAGCAATGATTCGGCATCGCGCAAAATACATATCGCGTATTCGAGTCACCGAATATGTTCGTCCTCTCGTGTAAAAAGAGGGAAAGAGAAGAAGATAGAGCGGCAACGGCCAGAAACGAGGAACCGAATTTGGCCCAGAAGTCATAAGTCCTAGATAACCATCCCCAAAAAGAGGTCTTTTCTCCTTCAAGCATTGATTCGGCATCGCACACTAGGTGCAACTTGTATATGTATCATCTATGATATAGAGATGGGAAGAAGATAAAACGAAATAAAAAGAGAAAGAAGGATCATATACTATTCACACAAAGTTCAAAGCACACTAGACTGGAATTGTATTTGCCCTTCGAACTTGCGCCAGAGATGACGCAATGGCAATTTACATTTTAAGTGTTGCATCCTCCACCTCCCCCCCACTTTGAGCATCGACTTGCCATTGTTTTTGCGGTATCCACCTACTTGCGACACCCGAAAAACCCGTGTCACACTCATTAGAGCCTCGGACAGTTCGATTGTTGAAAATTGGACGGCAAGCACGCGTGTCTAGTTTAATTCGATTATTCGACGAGAACGAGAGGGTGGCTGTCGACCTCTTCGACACCTCCCCTGACTGTCTCGCGCCGGGGGAGTTAATCTCGCCTGGCCGGTATCGAACGTCTAAAATGCTGAGTCGTTGCGGAGCGTTTCTGGCTGTGTTTTTGGCCAGGCCTTCACGGAAGCCAGTCACGGATCGATAATTTGTGTGCGACGGGTTAGGACGGGTAATGGACTTGGCGCAAAAAAAAAAAGACTTTTAGTGTTGCACTCTCTCGAAATAATTTCCCTTTTTCCTCTCTCGCAGAGAAAAGGTAGTATGCACCGATATTACCCCGCCACTGTTGCCGAATGGCCAATGTTGGCGCCATTCGCGAGAAAACATTGATTTATTTATCCATTATACAACGTTTGTTTTTTTATTTACGGGTGAAAATTGCTTATAAAAAATTTGCTTACGTTTTTATTTTGCAATGGATGCCGCGCGATGCCGCGTTGATTATTTTTTCGCGCAACGCAAATTTTTTAAAAATTCGATCCTTTTGATAAATATCGGATGTTATTGATATCTTTTACGCGTCAGATAGTTTACACATTTGAGGTTTCCGTTAAATGAAATATACGTAGATATTTTGTTCCCTCTATTTATAAAATTAGATATGATAAAGCTTATTCGATTACAATGCAGGATGTAAAATCGTCAAATGCGGAGGAAACAGAGAGCGAATTGTCGAACACTTATTCACAAAAAATTCCCCTTTTGCCGATTGATTTATTACAGGAATATATTCTTTCTTATGCTCACACTTTGACTTTCATTGGCCTTTCATCTTTTCAAAGAGCACAAGCAGAGCCTCTAATGTCGCGAAGCTACGATAATGTCGCGGGTTGATAACAAAGTTGCATCGCCCCGAGCATGTTAGGGATTTACGATACCAGGGCGAGCTTTCGCGTATTTCGTACTTTGCGAAACATCCCACGGATTTCCGGTGAAGGGACACACACATCCCGTTGCGCGTTGGAGGTTACAGGTCAGTCTCTCGTGTCCGACGGATTCCACGGCGGCGGATGATGCCGTTGTTTACCAAAACAGGTATATCGGAAGCGTAAAGTATCGCGTAGCTACGTAAACAGTTGTTAGCATACAGCGTTGGCTGTATTCCTGGCCATCTATGCGAGCTTGAAACCCACCTGTAACCCTTGATGCGGACCGATCTTGTAAAACTGTCAAAGGGGAAAATTCGAAACGCGATTTGCATTAATTTGCGATAACGATAATTAAAAATGCGTTAAATCATAGCGCATAATAATATGCGAAACGTTTTAATAATCTGCATAAGCGGGCGATAAAAAAGCACGCTTTTTTCATAATCGTTAATTATGCGTTGTGAAGGAATATGTAATTAAACGTTTTAAAATTAATGATATTTTGCGTTGTTTAAATCGATAATTAACGAGAAAATATTTGCGCGAGATGAAAATCTTCGAAATATTTTACCGAAATATACATGTATCTTTTTTTTGCAAATACAATATATGATTCGATATTTCTTCGACATTAAATATGGAATACAAATAACGCTTTTTCAGAAAAAAAACAATGATATTAAAATTAGTGTTTTTCTCTGGAAAAATAAAATTGCTAAAATTTGGATCGTATTTAGATAAAAATATACAGAAGAGTTTTATATATTTGTTTAGTATATTAATTCTCAATCACCATAATCAACCAGTTCGTATTTAAAAAGATATGGTTATACAAATATAAAACAAACAAAAATGCATTCGAAATATCGTTGTATTAGCCGCATTATATCTGTAATAGGATAATATAATTATATCAGCCGCTCTTTTTTTCTTCATCAAGATGTTTTTACGTTAAAGAGGCGGTTCCGGTAAATTATACAAAGTTGTTAACTCAAAAAATCTCGAGCAGAATAATATCGTCAAAGCGATGCACTCTTTCCGTTCAAAATTAATGAACGCGAGCATTTTCCCTCTCGCGTAAGACTCAACTTTTAATGAGGGAAATTGCAAACGCTGGGCGCAGCATTATGCTTCTTAGCGCATCGGGAAGGGATGAGGTAAAACGATAATTTCAGAATAAGGGCATCGAGGACGCGTTAAAAATTGAGCACCCGCGAGGCCTGTTGTGCGCAACAAGACGAGAGAGTTAAATATAAATCGCACAGTCTTGCCGCACAATTGTCGATCTCGCGCTTAAAAGCTCGAAGATGGTCGGGAAAGTGGTTAAATGGATACACACACACATAGACAGGGGTATCTCTGCACAGATGTATACATTTCGAAGGAGAGATCGGTGCGCATCCGAGGGCAGAGCGATGAGTTTCTCGGAGATTACCATCGTCATTCAACGGTATACGAAGCGAACTAGAAATTGCATACTGCACAACTGCATTGTTGTTCGCATCGAGGATCGAGCAATGACCGATCCACGTTAAATGCCGGCTGCGGTGAGGTCGGTTAGCTTTAATCGTGCTCATGCCGTGAAATTTCCGCCTCTATTAAGGGCAGAACGGGCATTGCAAATTTTTAGAGATTTTTGCATTTTCAGGATTCCATGGCGCGAAAATAATCGCGAGAGGGTGACGGTTTTACGATCGGAGAGAACCGTCATGTATTTTTCATTTATTGTTCATTGATTTGCAATTTAAAAGAGGATATTAAATTGCCAACTGTGATTATAATAATTGATCGCCAGCAATTATCGAAGCAACGATATGATTGTAGGATGATTGAAAAGTCAAGAGTTTCCTATCTTTTTTTTTTCCAAAGTGCTGATTTTGCCGACAGATTTTCTTGCTTCTCATGCTGCATAACAAGTTTTTCACTTTGAGGAGAAAATATTTCAATCTTGTTTATCCAAGAGCAATTTCTCTCTTTGATGCTGCGCGAGATGTATATCTCTGTGCTTTCTCTCTCTCTCTCTCCTATCTAAATTTATAACTATATAAAGTATTTTTTTTATCGTTGCCTGCGAGTATTTTGTGCGAAAAGACTTTGGGGTAATCTAGCAGTACCAGTAGTTCCGATGATTCGATTCAATTTCCGGTTCGACGAATTCGAAGCGCATGTGCGGGGAATCCGCACACGTTGGGTAAGGTCGATCGTCGAGCGGACACGTGATTCCTGTCGTCGTGTTTCCTTTTTCGCGTCATCATCCGGCCACCGAGAAACAACCGGCGGCGGTGCAGACCCCGGTTAGTCGATCGCTCGGGTCAAGTCGGGTCGGGTCAGGTCGGGATGCAGCTATCGCTGGACGCGAAAGATCAAACGGCGAAATTCCCCCGGGAGGGATGCGGTGTTTCCCTCTTCGAAGGGTTGCTAGAAAGGAGGATACAAAGGGGGATCCGAGTTATTCCTCACGGCGCTATTCCAGGCCACACTGGCCTGGTCTGGCCTGCAATACCGGTTCCACCACCTGCAACGAGAGATGTAGATAGAAAGAGAGACAGAGAGGTGCATTCTCATTCTCTCTCATCTTCCATTGTGTCTCACGCAATCTATAAAAAGTATTTCCTCAAGAGTTATTCCGAGTACACCGAGACGGGAAAAGCCCTTTTTGCGCCGCAGTTTCACTTTTACGCCGCTGTTAAAAATACCCCGATGAATCGATTCCGTTTTCATTCATTTGTTGAAAGATCGCTGTCCTTTAATGTGTTAAGAATATTGAAGGAAATGACGAGGCTTTTCATCATGTCTAATATGCAATTAGAAATAATAAATTAGAAAGATTGATTCTTTTTTTCTTTCGTGCATTATGTGTTATTTGATAATAAATATATATATTTATTAACGTTTTAATAAATCTAGATATAATTTTGAAAAAGTTGAAATCAATTTTCAAGAGAGAATATGACAATGTGCACCGACTGTCATCAAAGATGAACAGATATCACGCAAATCTTAGCGCAAGGTTCAAGACAAGGCAATATTCGAAAAAATATCATATTGAAAATTTTCAAAAACTTAAATCTTGTCTTGATCTTGAGTGAATTTTTGTAGCAAAAATCTTATCTTGTCTCGATCTTATTAACAATTTTTATCTAATACTGAACAATTGTTTAAAATAATACTTAATATCATCTTTATAATATACAATAATTATCAAATAATTATTACTATCTTTACATCATTCGTTTATTTCCCGAAACATTATACGTATTTGATATCTTTAGAGAAAAGATAGTTGCGTACTGTGATACCAGAATGAAGACACAACTTATACACATCGCTCACATGTGTTGTATACAAAGTTTTATGTAACTGAATAATTGTATAAAATTTAATATTATTTTGTTTATTGTATTAATTGTTTCTAAATTTGTTAATATAATTTTTATTTATTAAATAAAATTTTTTAAGTTCGCATATAAATATGTGATTTTTTCTCATTTTTTAATTCCCAAATTTACATATTTGATTAATCTTGACAAGACCAATCCTGACAATCTTAGTCTTGGTAATTGATTAAAAATCCTTGCCTCGAATTTTAACACAAGACAGTATTAAAACTTAGTCTTGGGATCTCGTGCAATCCTGGCAGATCTCATCGAATTACTTATTCGGAAGATAACGTTGAAGATTACGTAGAGTGCGTCAGTAAATAGCCAGCCGCGCCATTATTCCTGGGCGGTAGATCCTGGCAGCTCCGGCAGCTCCTGCTGCTGCTGTAACGGCGCACACACACTGTGCAAGAACGTTAAGGCTAACGAGCTATCCTAATATTTGCCGCCGCTTATTGGCGTAACTTGCGATGTGCATCGTGATTTTACATGCAGTCTTAAGACGCGTTTCCTCACCGACAACAGTTCAGACTAAGTAGCTCCCTACTGCTATGTGTAGCAAAGCGTGCACAATGCAACGGGTTGATATTTAGCGAGTTGGGAAATTACCTCGTCTTACTATGCCCCCTTCCTCCCTTCGAGGGCGTTTAATAATCGAAACTATCGTCATAAACGCATTTCTCCCAAACGCATTCCTGGAGCCCGTTATTTCCGCGCCAACACACGCGTAGCCTAATTTCATACATTATCAATTGGTGTGCGGGTATTCAGCATGAGAGAGAGGCAGAGAAGGAGGGAGGAAGGAGAGGAACACCTCTCTGCGGCATCTTTGTTGCGGCGCTATCGATTTTCAACCGGTCCAGGTCGAGCTGTTCGTCGATCTTGGAGTAGCTTGAGGTCTAACCACCCTCAATCTTCCCAAATCTGCGCTTAACTCGCCATTGTACGCGACGAAAAGCATCTAAAAGTTGGAAAGAACCGCAGCACGGGTCCTGCTTATCACGGATTTACAACTGCTATACAGAACATTGAATGACGAACACTTTGACGAGTTCCCGATTCTTTCTTTGTTGGCGGAAATTCGCGGAGGAGCTGGCGGACATCGTTCATTTTTCTCCACATTGTACATCTTGAGGATCGAAATACATTAAAAAAAAAAACTTTTTAAGTGCCTGGATACATTTATATGTTGAAATGAAACGAGGAAAAATGAGCGGGAATGAAAAATCGTCAAATCCTTGACGTATCTTTATGAATTTTATTCCAAGGATACGCACTAGGATATTACAAAGAAAAATATTAGTATAATTACAAGGGAGTTTCTACGAATTATTAAGGCCAATTTTTGCAGTTTAAGTAGTTTTCACTCTTGTTGTTTTTATAATGATTATAATGTGGCTATAACACGATTTCACGGACACGGCGATATTTACACGGGAAAATAACGGGAAATACGTAAGCGATTATCACTTGCCAATAATCGCGCACGAAGGCGTGAAGAAAAAAATACACGCGTTGTGCGTAGATGCTCGTTCATCGGCGACGGATTAACTCTTCTAAGAGATGCGGAAGTTTTCCTCGAGTTTCATTGTTGCAAGAGTGTCGGGGTCGTTCCCTTCTTTTCTCTCTCTTTCTCTCCTTTTCTCTCTCTACTCCTTCTCTTCGAAGGGCATTCACGCCCATTACTACGCTCGATTACCAAAGAGCTTCTTTGCAACAAAAGCATCTCGCAGCAGTTAGCCGCATCGAGTCGAGATCGATCGAGAGGTCGGGACCGATGGGGTTGCGAATAGGCAGGCACAGGCGTTGCCGATAATATCGACGATGGCCAATAGCCAGTGAGATTAGGCATCCCTAACAGGCAGTTACGGGCGACGGAAGGCATCGTTAAGCGACGTCGATTAATGGCTGATTTCGTGAACGCCAGCCAAAGGTCCTCCTCTTTTGTTTTTCACGTCTCCTCACTCCATTCATTCACTCGTCACGGTTTAAACATGGGAACACGACGGTTTCATAATAATACATATGTCTCGTAATTGAAATTCCCTTGAATTAAATTGACCGACGACGGTTGGCGAACGCACGTGTTCGACCACTCGTATATTAAACAACGTTTCCACCGCAGAGCTATGAAAGCATGGGGATACCGGCCGGTGGTTCGGCGAGAAACGACGGGAGGGTTAGGAAGAAGGGGTAGGAGGTGAGGGTGGGCGGAAGAGGCACGAATTTATCGCGCCCAGGCAATCTGCCGTAATCTAGGCGAAGACACGGGCCGCGGGTTCCTACGGTTAACTACGTTTTCAACGCTTGATTATCGCGTTTCACGAATAAGCACCCCCGAGTGCGTGCTTGGGGGTGGCTAGCTGGCTGGCTGACTGGCTTGGCTTGGCTTCGCCTGGCTTGGCTGGCTGCTTGCCGGTCGGAAAGTTAACCCAGACGTGGCGCATCGGGGGCGAGAGAACAGTCTAGGCGTGGCTGCAGCGAAGAGGCGAGCGGAACGGAAGAGGGAAAGAGGGAGCGAGAAGAGAAGAGCGAGAGAAGGGAAGAGCGCGTTGCATTAGCCGCAGATTGCATTTATACGCCATCGCGGCACGCGGAATTATGCACCGTCGAGCATCCGCCGGCGCGGCGTTATTTCGCAGTGCAAATAATTAGTATTCCGTCGCGAACGAATGCGCGCGAGAGGAAGAGAGACGGAGAAAGAGAGAGAAAGAGAAAGAGAGAGAGAGAAAGGGGTTGGTGGCAGAAGAGCGCAAGCCCCTCGCGCGCGGATGAATAGGCACGTGTCTGCCGGCTCTCTTCACTCGCGTCACAAATGTTGCGTTTGCGTGCATTCGTTCGTTCATCCCCGTTCATTCCCCTCTCCCTCGCCTCCTTTCTCGAAATGTGACGCGACGCTTCCGCGACTGCAGCCTCCGTATGCATTGACATGCATTCAGCGCCATCGGATGTACTCGTGCGTTTCGAGGCTCTCGCTTTGAAGTAGTCGCGGACGATCGCTGTCAAACGTGACGGACAATGCTCTGGAGTCTAGAAATGTCACGGTTAACTTTTACCCAGAGAGCGACAGAGAGAGAGGATCCTCTTCTCGTTGCTATTTTAAAGGGGCCAATTTGGGGCCTATATAAAAGTTGGGATTTTTTTATCATAATTTAATTCTTTTAAAAATTTTTGTTTTTCATTACAATTTAATTCTTTGAGAGAGATTTTCATTAATAAAATTGATATAATTAATATATTGTTATCCGGGCTCTCTCGCTCTCGTCTGAATAATAATAATTCTTGGAGATATCAACATGCACGGTTAATGGTACAACTATACAGACTGGCGCTTCCGCGTGCATTAAAGCTTTCTCGACTCTTCTCAGTTTCGGCGATGCACACTCACTCATACGGACACCGCCGAACTTTACTGCACAGCAGCCACCGTGCACTGTTTTGTCTCGGTGATTTGCAGCATCTGCGGCTAGCACCTCCGAGCCAACCAACCAGTCAGCCAGCCAGCCAGCTAAACAGTCGGAGCGAGTAGTCTCGTCTGTCCACCATCGGGCGTCGCGCCATATTAGAAGCGGCGATAGTTAGATGTTGTGGGGATGAGGAGAGGTTGGGGAGAGGGTGTGAAAATTATTTTGAATTATTAGGCGACGGCACGATTTATACGTGCCTACCCGGAGTCGTGAGCCGAAGGATGATGACGCTCTAACGAGAGAAAATTGCATTTTCCCTCCGAAATTATGCGGAGGACAGAGAGGGAGGGCGAATTATTAAAATGGAATTATTATTAAAACGGCTAATAATCCGCGCCGACGCCGCCGTCGAATTACGTGAGGGATGTAAATATTAATTCTTATACGATTACGCGGATGGTCACTAAATTTCACCCCGCGAGTTTGGCAACAATTTAAGTCTAGTCGAGTTGGATTATAATACTGCATAAAGCACGTTTCGATTAATAGAATTTGTAAAGCGATATATCTGCTTGTTCTTTAAATTATTTTCATATTTTTCTTTAGTAAATGTTAGCAAGTAACTCGAGGGAAGATGCCACTTCTCTGTAATTTTTCAGTTTTTCAATAAAGGATACTAATTTACTCAGCTGATCGCGTTTAGTGCAGGTGATAAAATGACAAGGACAGTCCTGTTTTTTTATTTCTGAATTAATCAGATGAAGTTATAAAAAAAATATGGCTTAAATCTCTCTTATTTTATAGTACTCTAAAATATATAATTATTGCTATGTAATATTTATGTCTTCAAGTGTGAATGGACTTATTTGGATTATTATTTTTAGTGAATCATGTACCTATTCGTTATCTCGAATCATGTAGCTATTACAAGCATATCCATGTGCTTTGTATTTTTACATTTAATGTTTATTATGCAGGGTAAGATGCTAGGTTTTTCGATGATAGATTTAATATTTTACTTTGTGTCAATTACTTTCTGAAATCTAATCGCAAAATATAGGGGGAGTTCCTCTAGTAGCGGACACTTAAGGTTTTTTGTAGATAAATTAAAAAAATGTATTTTATTTCTTTTATATTTTGCATTAATTAGTAGTTAACAATATTAGAAATGAGAATAAATGAACGGACTAATCAACTTTTTTATAATATAATATTTAAATCAGTGTCAAACTTTGGTATAAAATTTTGTACGATCTTGAAGTGACGCCTAGTACCGGACATGGTTAAAATAGATCCCCTAAACACCGTATAATTTCAAAATAATGTATAATGATCACAAATATAATTATCAGAACACTCGGGGATATCAGCATATGCCTCGTGAGCCCATTCCTAGCAGCTGGAGTATTGAATTCAATCTTTTTCATTGTTCTCTAGGTAAACTACACAGGTAGTATCATCGTTTGTATGTTTAGATGTTAGTGTTCTAGTTTTCTTTATCTTCTTTGATCGATTCGTCTTTTTAAACTTATTTCTTCACAGACATGCAATACTGACATTTTTAGTATCTGGCAAGGTTAGAACAAAATATTCTGTCCGAGCCAGGGGACAAAAAATGTATTAAAAAATAACGAATTCGTAGAAACTAGTTTACTTTATGCAAAAAGCACATAGATATTTGAAAACTATTTATCAAAATACTTTATAATACAAGAACATGTATTGTAGACAACAAATCTTCGTAAGTATGACCTGTTTCTAAATTATACAATGCAACGTTTTATCTTCAAACGCATCGATTAACAGTCCTCTTAGCTTGCGTATGCAAATCTGGAGTGTGTCGCATCCTGCACGTGGATCACTATACTTTCTCCGCCCTGTCACCGAAATTACCACCCGATCGCGTTTTTATTCGCATAGATATGACATATGTCCAGTACTAGGTGCCGTCCGGCGCTAGGGGAACTCCCCCTATATAAAATTAGTGTTACAATTTTATTTTTAAATATGATTATAACTAATATTGATTATTACGTAAGGCTATCGCGGGACATTTTATTCCAGATTTCATAGTAGAAAATAAAAATAAAACAAATCGAAAGTATCACTACTATATTTATATCTGGTTATAATTGAATGGCTCAGATATCAAGTGGTACAAGTTCACTTCAAACTCGGCTTCGAGTTATTAGCGGATTTCAAGTATAGACAATGCAATGTATTATCAATACAACACCACACTGAATTCGTCTGTTTTCAATCAGATTACGTAGTTAAATCATTTTTATGTGTACTTATGATAAAAGCGAACACAAAAGTCTTTACTTCTCAAACTTTTGTTTTTCAAACTCGTACCACTTGGCATCTGATCCACTTAAAATTAAACAAGTCTAATTTTTTTATTATTTTAACAGTAACAAAAAAATTCTCACAAAAGTAGCATCTTCTTCAACGATTGAATAAAATGCAACTTCTATAATAATTGTTTTTGTTACTGTTGAAATAATAAAAACAATTTTTTAGACAACCTTTTTTTCTCCAATTATAACTAGATATACAAATATATAATGACTACTTTTGATTTGTTTTATTTTTCTTTCCTCAGAATTAAAAAATGCAAAAAATTGCCTTTTAAAGTTAAATGTGACATCTTCTCCGGAGTTACTCCACTATTGTACGCTCTATAAATTCTTGATACCATCTAGTGTGCAAACAATTGTTATCTTCTTTTTTAAAATTTATAACACAGTGTTAAATTATATTTTTGTAGATACAACGTATACAAGAGAAAAGATATTTTACACAATAGACTACGACTTTTCGTATCTCGCGAGCGTTTATTAAGATTCGATTATAACGTCTGCGCTGTCTCGATTTGACGTCTGATGCGGCGAGACGTTGCGTTTTTAGATCGCGAAACGCGCTTTCCCCGCAACATTTTCCAGAATTCGCAGTTTTTCGCGAAACCGTAAGAAACTGCATTTCCCGCCGACAATTCGCGCGTTCATCCTTCACGGAGAGTAATCTCGCCGCGGTCTCCTCCGAAAAACCCTTGGTTTTCGCGTCTCGCTTACGTCGGGACGGGCGGGGCGATTCTCTTATCGCTTGCACTTGTGCTGCAACGCTTTTCGCGGCCGCCATAAATATTTCCGCAATTGAATTTGAGGAGAACAATGGCCGTGTTCGAGGACGATAAATCAGAATCTATCTGCGATACGCGAAGAGGAAGAGGAATCTGCGAGGTACGTCGATATCGAGTATGCTCGATAATCGAGGTGGCTGCCGGGGCAAGTACTTATCTCGGTCAATAAACGATATAGTGATAAAAGGAAGAATTGAGAGATGCGGAATGCATAGATTAAAAATCAGTTGCGATATAAAATTGTTGCAGCAATTACACTCGTCAAATTATAACTAGATGCTAGGGAAGATAATCATATTTATGACACTTGAAATAAATCTTTATCACACATATACACATTAATCTGATAGAGTGCATGCAAATATTTGGATTAAAAATAATCATGTTTATAAATCATATTTTATAAAATTGTGAATATTTATAATATCATATGTAACAAGTATTAATATACTATAATTTATAACATTACGTTTTAAATATGCATATAAAATGTAAAATTATGTAAAATAATTGCAAACAAAAAAAAATATCTTTTCTTTCGTTCGTTTATTCGAAATTTATCGATAAGTAGTACAAGCCAACGATAGATCAGACATTTTTAGCGAGCTTTGCGCCAGATTGTCCGTCGTTATGTGAAACTATAGGCTATTTTTAACTGTAAAAAACGCTGCCTCGAATTAAGAGTGAGTTTTACATAAAACACTCGCGCAAAATTCCTTTGCACCTAAAGCAAGATACTGGTTCGGTTTTATCTGACGTATATCGTCTTATATTACCTTTCTTTATACAAAGATTTCCTTACAAGGACCATTAAGACTATCAAGGATCACTTATTACAGTGGTCCTCGGCAAGATAAACATGGCTCGATCTCTCGCGAATCGCGATGGTTAAGAGACGCTTGAAACACGATACGACGGCAGGTCGATCGAATTATTTGTTGTCGTCTTCCCTTTGACGTTTCGTCGCGCGGAAAATAATACACGACGCGATTACTCATCTACAGCCGAGTCCCCGTGTAAATTGAAAACCTTGCCGGTCGATGCGTCATAACACAACGATGTCGGTCGCTCTACGAGTTTCAGTTTGAGTCAGTCGGCGAGCCATTAGCGGCGATTAATTAGGAGGCTTTTACAAGCTCGACTGTGCTTTTATCGACTTGGTCCGATTGCTTTCCCACTTGACCGTTTAAACTCACCTCTCGTTTTCTCTCCCTTTTTCCTTCCCTATTTTTCTTTACCCTCCCTATCTCGCAGACTACTCGTTGCACTCCACCAATCGCTCTTCTTGCTTACGTTCGCCTCTCCTCTCGCCCTCGCCTCTTCCATCACTCTATTTTTTCCCTTCTTATGCCTCCGCTTACTCTTTTGTTTCCACGTTGCACCGGGGTTCCTATCTTAGCCGCCCTCGCGAACTCGCTTGCACGCTGCCTCCGCGAGACGACCGACAGTAGTACGAGCCCAGGGGGAATCGAGAAATACTGCGGGAATTCTGGATTAAAGTGAAACTTTAGTTGCCACCTGGGTCGGCAAGCCGTTTGTTCGCGAAGGACGAAAACTCGCGAACTAGCGCCGCGAAAATCCACCATTGGCTACCGCGTTTAACTTTCCTAACAGCGGCCGTAAGAAAATATATAGCGTGGGGTGTATGCAGTCATGTAGATGAAAATAGTTTATTAAAGACTGCATTAATAAATAAACGATTTTCCATTGTTCTTCGCTATGCTTTATTAAAAACTTTTCTTTCTACTCGTAAACAAAAAAAAAGAAACAAAGAGTTTCGACTGGGATGAAAGAGGAATCTGGGAGAACCGCGCAATAAATCACGAGATAAGAATATAAATAAGAAGTAAGTGAAAAACGGAGGAAATGAAGTACGAATCGCGAGGAACATAATTTGTCAGCCGTGTCTATAAATGTCACGAAATTTAATTGTACTTCCGCGAAGTATTTAATGGAATATAACTTTATCGGCTGTAACTGCGTCGTAATACGCCGTAACTACATCAATCACTTTACGCTATTACAACTACGAGCGAATAACTATTGTCTTGCACGCGAGTATTCGAAGGTTAAAGGTTAGTTCAAGAGTCGAGAGCGGTCGATTACCTTGGCGTTGATATTAATATCACTCAGTCGAGAGTTTGCTGCTGCGACGAGAATAAATTCTTCCGATAGGTAAAGACAAATCAAATCCATAACCAGCTTCGCGAGCAGTTGTTATATTTGCAATCTTGATGAAATCGGAGCGAGAATAATGTCTGTCACAAATTCAGTCTTTTATGTTAAATAAAATATCAGATCGTTATTCATATAAAATAATGAGACAAATAACGTACATATGACAGATTTCAACAATTTTATTTTTTTTGTAAAATAACTTTTATAAAATAACCATTTATTGATGTATAAAATCAAATATTTTAAGATAATGGGATTTTTTAATAAAAATAAAATATAATTTTTTTGTGAAATGTTAGCAATTTTTAAGCACTTTTTATCAAAATCAATTGCGCTGCATTTGATCAAAATCAAATGATAAAAATGGCTTCTTCTACTCTAAGTAGAAAAATTAAAGAAATTAAAGAAATATTAAATTTATTTCAATAATATTTTGTTTTTCGGAAATTAACTGAAATTATATTTGAAAATTTGTTTTAAAATTGAAACTTCACATTTGATTTTTGAAACTTGACAAAAAAGCAAAAAAGCAGTGCAGAAATTTTACTTTTAATTAATGTTTCTGTAAACAACGTGTACAGAATGCATAGATTGTTACATTTTCAATTAATGAATCCCTCTTTCTCTCTTACGGCTTGGATTCCGGATTCTTTCAGTCCTCTTACGTGATATTTTTCATGTGTTTTTAAGGAAAGAATAATGTCCGTCTCGAGTGTTTCGAGAAAGAATAAACATAGTTGAAATTGTATCGAAGAAATTGTATCGAGATAGTCGGACGAATAATTTTTCTCAAAAGAATCTCGAGTAAACATCGAGATGGCAATTTATATGAAAATTGTAGCATAGATATGTGAAAAGATATTTTTATAGGATGTCCACTCTTTTAAGATAATTTTCGAAATTTTTCAACACACATGGATATATTTAAATACATGCATCTCCTCGTATAACTTTTTGATCGTCGCAAAACTGGAACTTTGATTGACTAAAATACGTATTAAAGTGCAAAATTCAAGTACGCGCAATCGATCGGACTCAAGTCAAAGACCGTAAAAGCCGCCTCGAAGAGATAAAGCTTAATATGGAAGAAAAGGGGAAATGTTTTATCAACGTCACGTTTCATCAACGAGAGGAAACTTTGCGATAACTTGAGAAACTCGTGAGAAAAGAGTTAAATCGCCAATATATACATCAAACAGTCTTATCACTGTCTTATCACAAGAATATTCTTATACTCTTAGTTACGAAATGAGGCAATTATTGCGCAAAACAGGTTTCAATAATCTTTAGGAATCAAGGGGTGGCAATTTCGTATACAGATTTATTTCATATATAAGGTTTATATAATTCTTAGATAACGCTTAGATTATATAGACTAGTGATAATTGTATTTACATCACGAAATTATTAAAATGTGGCAATAATTAGTTATATTGTTGTGTTATACTTTATTATTTATTTTTCGAAATTGTGTTTGTGCAAAGAATTGCTAAAAAAATCATCTTTCGATTTTTCAAAAATTATTTCGAAAGACAAGATTTTCTTTTTTATTCAAAAAAATCTATGAAATTTTGAGACTGCTTTTTGGCAACTACTTATAATTTTATTGACAATACACACAATACATGTAAATGAGGAGTAATTTCTGTCAAAGAATCAATTCGTTATCTGCAATGATGAATCTTATTCCGACGAGGGCTCTTTCATTTCTTCGGAAGAATAAGCGACGTTGAGCTGTCAATTATGCATGAAAAATAAATAATCTGTTTCACCTAGAAACGGATTTGTTTCGCGAAACGAAACGAAACGACGAGCGCGACGTTGTTATCCGAATGTCACATGCGCGAGAAAGGTAAAGCCATCACTGCCGGCAGGGATTCGCCTCGCAACACGCTATTGCACCGAAATTTAGCGTACGAAAACGGGGCCGTGCTGTTGCTAAAAAAAGAAAAAAAATAGAAGAGACAGAGAGAGAGAGAGAGAGAGAGAGAGAGAGAGAGAGAGAGGGAAAAAGAACGGAGCGAACAAAAGAAAATAAAACCCGGTTGGTCACGCGTTTCGAAAGACACCGAATAAACGCGGCTGATTCGCGAAAACGAAAATACGCGCGGGTCGCGCCAGTCATCGAAGCTGTGGAAAATACAGCGCGGAAAATATTTTTCCGACGAAAGACGATATATTTTTCGAACAATAAACACACCTTGCTGCCCGTAATTTGCATAGCGGAACGCTGTGCTCCTGTTCAGTTGGCGTAATAAATGTAAAACTGACGAGAGAGCACCCTTATAAAGCCAATAGCGTTTTGTCATTTTTATCTTCGCTCTCGCCACCCGTTATCGTCCGCAAGTTATTCGGAAATTATTGCCGCCGTATACATCATTACCTGACGCGCGTTGCACAAATCCTGTGAATTTTTCAAACTCACCAGTGGGGGGCGGGGGAAGGGGGAGGGGGAGGGGGGAGGCAAACTCACGCGCGTCGAAGCGCTGCAATAAATATGGATCGATCGGGGAGCTAGGCCAGACTGCAAATATCGGTAACCGACGCATATTTAATGTACGTACGAGATGTCTCGGATATCCTCACCAACATCTATATCGTTGACGCGTATTCGTTACTTTCGCACTCCGACTTGATATCGTTTAATAATAGCGTCCGCTCTCGCGCTTGTATCTAAAAATTTGGTTTTTTTTTTTTTTTGACAAAAATGTCGTTGCGCGTATCGCCACGTCATTCGTTGCGCCGTAGCATATACCGCAATTATCCCTGTTATTTCTGTAGTGACTGTAAAATAATACTGGAGTTCGATCGAGCTTGCCAATCGGCAAATTGTTTGCATATCGTCGCGGTTTGTTACGCTCTTCCGAATAACGCTTCATTATTTTCGTGCCGGTATATATTCCGATTGAATAAAGCTAATTCAACAAAATTATGCAAACTATGATATTATGCGACGAGTAGTGGATTAATTACTCTCGTTCGGGTTAAGTACGAGGCGTAATTATGTTAATTTTGCGACGTATACACAGTAATACCAGATGATATTCGTGATAATTAGCTGTAGATTATAATTTACTTTGTTGTTTTAATATCTGGAAGGTGTTTAGCATTTTCAAGTTATAATTGAAGCCGTTAACTTTATGGCTTTACTACTTCGTTAAACTCGAAGCCGCACTAAGGCGATTTAAGGGATGTCGGCTTCCGTTTGAAAGTCGAACCCCAGTTTAATGTCTAAAATATACAACTAGGACAAAAATATAAATATTTCTTGTCAAGTATATTATTTTCTAAAAAAAGGGACAAATATAAACTACTCCAAAATTCCGTAAAGAGATTTATTTGTCAAAAGTAGAAATGCGTCGGAAAAATTTTAATCGAATATTTGATGAAAATGTAATGCGACGAGAAAAGGCCACGTTCACTTGGGACGACGTCAATGACCTTGGCGCGTCTCATTTGAAGCGACTTAACATTGTTCTCCTCGTTATCTAGCGAGAAACTCACTGATAACCGCAAATATTTGCGCTCGCTGAAAGTTAATAATCCGCAGGAGTGCGTACCGTGACACGCGGCGGGTTAAAATCAGCATAAAACGTAAGGTACACCCGGTTCCTCCTGTCGTCGATGACAGCCACGACACGGAAGCAACGACATTCTTGGAATTTCACGAAATGCTTTCCCGAGGTTGCTAAATATTGCCTGCCTCCGCGTTAAGATAAGCATTTCTCACTCGATAATGCTTTCCGTCGTCTGGATAAGATGATCGAGGGTGTTCTTGGCGGTTAATGTTATAAAGAGATATCATTTTCGCTGGAGAAAATGAAGCGACACTTTGGCATCACCGAGTGTACGAATTTATGAGTTCTCTGATTGAAAGGAATCCTTTGAGTCTCTTTATCTTGCGAAAGTTATTTACGGTGATTCGTAGATATTTTTGCTTCCGCAAACGAAGGTTGACAGTTGTGTTGATTAACAAACACTGATTCCTCTCTGAGGATGGAGCAAACTGGACGCAGAAGGTTGTCATCGTGTAGCGATCGTCGGATCGTAATTTCCATATGGTTATCGATGACATCTTAGATGACCCGAGCGATTAATGTTACGATCAATAATCACGGCCGATGATTTAGATACCAGATGGTATATGGTAAACGCTGGCCATGTATTCCGGCTTGATATCGAGTCAGATATCGCGGTATCCCCTCCTCTTCGGTGGAAGTATTTCAATCACAATACATGCACATATCACGTTAAAGGTTTATTAGCGCTTCGAGTCGCAATCATCGCCGCATCTTTAGCGTCAATCGCATCAATCGAAGCTCCCAAGGATTCATGATGGATTGGGCAAAGATTCCGACGCGAGGATCGTCGGCATGAAACATTTATATTGTCAGGGTACGCGATTGACAGTTATGCCGGCAGCGGGAATACCAATCGGGGAAAAAGGGGAAGATCCCGCGAAACGATACATCGGCATAAATATTTTCCCCCGAAGGAGGGAAAGAAGGGTGAACCGGCAACCGTACAGAAGTGGTAGTCAACACGAACGGCGACGAGCGTCGCGACAAGGAGGATGGAGCGCCGCGTCTCCCGCTTTGAAATCGAGGGATGAAGGCAGCGTCGTTCCATAAAGGATGGAAAAAGCGGGGGGACAGGGGGGGACAGAGACAGAGGGAAGACGCGGAAAGTGTTTCAGAGGAGAGGAAGATAGACCAAAGGAGGAAGAAAACTGTGGAGAACGAGAAGGAGGAAGGAGACGACGAGACGGAAGGGTAGAGAGAGAGAGACAGAGAGAGGGGGTGGGAGGCTGCGAGGGAAAACCGGTCCGCTTGCCCGCTCTTGCCATCCGCCGATCAATACACTTCCACTGCTCTGCGAACGGAGCCGCGAGGATGGGCGGAAACGAGAGAGGATGGTAGATCGGCGGCACGACATCGGCCTGGCGTGGCCTGGTGCGACGCGACATGATGCGGCATGGCGTGGCATGGCATGGCATGACATGGCAGAGAGAAAGAGAGAAGGAGAGAGACGCGTGGCTGCATCTCTCGTGAGAAAAAGGTCCCTTTGTGAGATGAACAAATCCAGGCAAGGCCGCGTACGGATCAGACCAGATCTTGAAACCGAAAACGATGCCCCTCAATTGCCTTCATTGATATAATAATACGTGTGTCGAGAGATAATATACGGAATCGAATTGCATACAGGTATAAAATTTATACGTGTATGTATATTTTGTCACCGTCGGTTAATGTTATTCTCGTTCTCTCGATCTTCTCTTCGCTAGAGAAAGGATCTTCGTGAGAGAAAAGATCTGCGAGGGCACGTGTGAGCGGGAGAAAAATCTCCTTCTTCTCTCCCCTTTATCTTCCTCGCTGCTCGCTGCAGTTATCACAGATTCGCGGGCTTTTTTTTCCTCACGTTAAGTACTTTGCGTTAAATATTTTGCAACGAAATGGAACGAATGAATAACGAATGCCTTTAACGATGAGTGTAATGGCGATTATATAGAATATTTTAATACTTGACCGATCGCTCTTCTCGTTTTTACGATTTATACGAGAATTAAAGTAAATAGGTTTCTCTCGATATATACAGGGTGGCCCATTTTAATCCATCCAGTCGAATATCTCGAAAACCAAGCCCAGGAGAGAAAAATGTTTCAGACAAAAGTTGTTTGGTTTCGAGGGGGCCATAAGATGGTACCATTGGTTTGACCTTGAAGAGTCATTTGAAGGTCTCGTGAAGGTCACTTTAATTTTTTTAAATGGAATACCCTATATATTTTTGCACATTCTCGTAGCTCATCTCGAGAGCTTTCCACACCACTATAATTAAGTTAGTTTTCATTAAGTACTTTCCGAGTTATGAGGCTTGAAATAATTTCTTAATTTTACATAAACCGTAAAATATCTTGTAAAATATTCATTTTTCGATTATCTTACCTTAATACTTTTACGTACAAAATAATGAGAGGAATCAATTGGTGTAAAGAAAACACATAGTTGTTTTTAAGAAAAAATATGGAATTGTTAATTGCAAATTACATATTTTTTCTTCAAAACAACTATGTGTTTTCTTTAGACCAATTGATTCCTCTCATTATTTTGTACGTAAAAGTATTAAGGTAAGATAATCGAAAAATGAATATTTTACAAGATATTTTACGGTTTATGTAAAATTAAGAAATTATTTCAAGCCTCATAACTCAAAAAGTACTTAACGAAAAGGTACTTAATTATAGTGTTTTGGAAAGCTCTTGAGATAGGCTACAAGAATGTGTAATAAAAAATAGGCAGTTCCATTTAAAAAATTGAGGGTGACCTTCACGTGACCTTCAAATAACTCTTCAAGGTCAAACCAATGGTACCATCTTATGGCCCCCTCGAAACCAAACAACTTTTGTCTGAAACATTTTTCTCTCCCGGGCTTGGTTTTCGAGATATTCGACTGGATGGATTAAAATAGGCCACCCTGTATATGTGTATATGTGAAAATATTTATAAAGAACGCCCGGTCGAAATATCTCGGTTGAATTTCATCCATTGATGATGTCACATTCAACTGTGTGAAGTATAAATGTATCTATATTACTCTTCTCAATTTATTTGATTCCCAAACAAAATGCGTTACGAATAAGATGACTTGAAATATTGTCCGCCCTCTCTCTCTTTCGCGATTTATATTTCGCGGTGCAAAATTGAAATTTGCTACGGAAGAAATTGTCAGTGTTAAACAAAAAAATGATACCGACGTAATAATAGCTTCGATGACAATCAAAACTGCGAGTCGGAATTATTTTTGTCGGACACCGGTCTCGTCCAATGACGCTTTGTTCCCAGTACTTTGTCACGTTTCCCCCGTTATCACCTCGTATAATAAAGCTATTCGTGTATATTCGTCGCTCACACGTTGTTACTAATTTATAGAGGGATGCAGAAAGGTTCTACGAATGAATTATTATCATAAATCTTTCATTTTTTTTATCGTTCGATTTTTCCTTTCGACTCGCCCTTTTTTTCTGCACTTGCGCAGAAGTCGATCTCGAAGGAATTAAGAGCAACACGATACATCTCGAAAACAATCGTGCATTCAGGTCAGACTCGAGAGATGAAGGCTGGGGGAGATAATAGCCGTGGTTAATTTTCCTTTTTGGGTAACGCGCCCTTTACTGGTCCATTTTACGTCGCCGTCTGCGCGAAACGCAGACGTGAGAGAGAGACGTATCCGAGAGACGCGTAATAATGTATCATTTCGATGAAGCTGTATATGAAGCCACGAGCGGTGCGCGTCATAACTTGTAAGCCGAGCGGACTCCCGGTGTGAGCTGAAATTTTAATAGGGCTCGTATAACATCCCCCTACTGTATGATGCACGTCTCGCGAGGAATAGCGGTAAGAGGCGTCTCTTCGCGTATCTCGTACAAACAACCGTCTAACTTCTTACGGCGAACTAATTTGCTTGCTCCGGTTTACTTATGTTAATTGCACGACGCGTCGTGTCAGATTAAATCTATTTGCTTATTAATTTCGCGTAATATTATGCTCGATTGTTGCGCGTCCTTCGTGAAATGAAGCTATGATTGTCAACTCAATGGAACATATTTCACAGAACGTATGTCACTCGGTTCATGCTTTTTCTTCTCAATTTTCTATTTATAGTATTTTGATAAAAAACAGAGTGTCCATTCCCTGGGAAAACGCGGGAAATCTGGAATTCTCAGAGATTTTTTGTATCTGGAAAAGTCAGGGAATTCTTGTGGAATTTTATTAGGATTTCGGGAATTTGTTTAAAATTTTCTCTTTGATTGCTCTCATTGTGAACAATTTATTTATTGTAAATAGTCAGCAAGCCAAACACATTATGCGTGTTTCAAATATATTGTGAATATATTTATTTTTGTTTATATATTCAATATTTTTGTGAAATATTGGATATGAAATTCTTTATTGTAACTTTAGTGATAAAAAAGAAAATTTTATGCAAATGAAAAAATGCTTATCTTACGAAAATTATTTAGTACATTTATTTAACGTTGAAGCTCTATGTTTTCCAGATGAGCAAAAAATATTAAAAAACACTTGCAATAAAAAATTTGCTTTAGAAAGTTGCCCTAAAATATCCTTTTTACCTGGAATTTTGACCAAAAATATCTTTAGAAAGATTAAAAATTTTTCAGAGAATTTTTTCGATTTAAAATTTATAAATAAATATTTTGAAAAATTCTTTTTTTAAATAAATATCAAATTTGTTTTTATTAAATAAAATTAACGTAATAATTATTGCAGGGAAAGAGAAAGAGAGTTTTAAAAAAGTTTCTAAAATCCGAAAAAAAGATTTTCATTTTAATAAAAAAAAAAAACGCACGATTTTTTGTATCTATTATCGCCATTATCTATTAAGAATTTTTTTTCGTATTTCCTCGATAAGAGGGATCCGGATACAAGATAGGGGAGAGAATTGAGCATTATCGGCCTCTCGAAAAACATCATATTTCACCGTAGCCATGCCCGCTATATTTTCCATTTACCTGGTACGCTATCGGCTTTAAGCATCTCGAGCGTGGTGTAACCTTTCTTTATTATTATTAACCTCGTCGTCGCCATCGTTATCATTATTGTTATCGAATCTCATTAGCCTTATACTCCAATCTTGCGCATCTCGCGAAAAGCAGCGCCT
Organism: Camponotus vicinus; assembly: GCF_025532165.1. NCBI lineage: Eukaryota > Metazoa > Arthropoda > Insecta > Hymenoptera > Formicidae > Camponotus > Camponotus vicinus. The sequence continues at coordinate 3,566,238 of NW_028141977.1, read as the reverse complement.
TCGTGGCAATAATCATTTAGCAGCGTATCGCGGCGTTAATTCCAAATGGCAAAGAGAGCCGATTCCGTGATAGCCTCGTCGTCGTTTAATCCGCCTCGCTGCATCTAATTTCATTTGCGCTTCCTTCCGCGTAAACACATAGATCGCCGATTTCCGCGCGGAAATTCCGCGAGCCCCCCCCTCGCTAGTTTTGCGCTCTCATTGTCAAGCGGTATAGGACGAATTGGGATTGAATACACGATTCGCATTTTGAAACGTCAGTTCTCATGATATCAGCTTTTTGGTTGCATATAAAATGTCAGGTTTCATGATATCAACAATTTGTGCAACGAATAATTTCCGAGAAACAAAGTACATGTGCAATTTTTTGGAAAAAAAAAAATTATTTTTTCCCGTTTCTCGGAATAGGACATTATTTTTATATGTAACTTTATTTCGATTAAATGTGGGAAAAGTGAAAAGGGTGGGAAGAATCAACAATTCCATTTTCATTTCTTCCATTCTCCTCTCACGTTAATATCACTCTTAAATTTATTCTGCCAACTAATTTTGCAATCTCGTGCGCGATTTTGAGATCATAATTTAATAATATGCAAATTTCCAATTTTTTTATTTTTTTGTAAATTTACTTAATTTCAAGAATTGCAAAAATATTTCGCAAAAAAAAGAAGAAACTAAAATATACACACTTTAAAAAAAAAGCACAAAAATTCTTACTTAAATACGACACGTGATCATTACATAATTATTGCAAGATGATTATAAAAAATATTCCGTAAACAATTAAAACCTTTTCAACGTTTAACATGTAACAAGTCAACAGATAGAAACGAGAATTGCGCATTTGCACATTTTTTTTTACATAAACGTGTCTCTCTTCACGTCTCGCTATAAAGCCACTGCCCATTACGTATGTAAACGTCGGTGCAGTCGTGCAAGATTCAATAATCCGTCACCATCTGTTTCTAGTTTGCTCGCTCGCGCCTCGCCGACGTTACTATATAACGCGTGGTCGTATAAACACTTGTTCCCCGATCGGGAAAAGGCAATTTAATAACGAGACTGATTGCTTTATAGCGCGCTTTTATCGCTTAACACGTGAACGCGATCTAGACAATATTACGTAAAATCAGCAAACATTTCACGTCGGGGATGTATTTAAGCTTGAAATTTCGTGAATTATATTTTCGAAAAGCACAAGCAATTCAATACATATTAGACGTAATTCAAATTGATCAAAATATGTATAAAAAGATAATTAAAATAAAAATCATGAAAAATTATTACGAGGACATCGAGTAAAAGTGAGATTATCGTTGACGTGAATTATTCTTATCCAGTATTTCACTGCCAACAATTATATTCGCGACACAAATAATAATTCATTACGTTAATATTTACCTTAAGCTCACGGTATGATTTTACGTTAATTAAAATTTATTATAAAGAAGAATTCGCAGGGGAAAAATGCTGCTTCAACAAAGGGTTTAGTCGCGGATTAAAAAGTCGCGCTGGAACTTGCGTTTCGACATACACGACACATTTTTTTCTTTATATATATTCTCCCCTTTTCTTTCCTTCTCTCTTTTTTTTTATCATTCCATGCCGAGGATTGTCTTCGCGTAACGTCGCGTTCGCCTCTTGCTGCCGCATTTCAAGATTCAAATTCTCTCTCGCGGATCGAAAGGTGCACGTGAGCGCGTCGGTCGGCCTTTTGTCGGCTTTCCCCTTTTCTTTTCCTCTCCCTTTCTTTGCCTTTCCGCGATATTGGGACGCGCACTCGGGATTTCGTCAGGCGAGAATGCCACTTTCCGCATTAAACGTGCCGTTGGGCTGAAGCCCGTCCGAATCCCGAGATGGAGGATCCTTGGCGCGCGTTTCCGCCCACGGGATCAATGCGTAATGCAGGTAGCGACGAAAAAGAAGATTGGCTGGAAACGGAATTCGGATCCTCGGTCGGAAGACGGAGGTTCCCACCTCCGGTGGAAAGAGAGGCCGCCTAACGATAAGAGGAAACCCTCTTCGTCTTTCTGTCCTCTGTCTTCGTCTTTCTTCTCTCACTCTCTCTCTCTCTCATTCGCCAAATTTTCAATGGGAGAATTATGCGTGAAATTTGCAATCGGGATTTTCATCGAGTCGCTCTGTAACAGTACCGTGACATAGGGCGTTGGCTTGAAATAAGCGCATCAATTTGGATGCGACGAGAGGTTCTAATTCATGTTAATCTCGCGAGTGTCTGATGATGTCAGGTACTCCTACTTACAGTCGACGAACCGCGCGAGAGTTGACCTTCGTAATTGGCGAGATGCCGCGCCTATTAAGGCTCCTTAAGCCGGACCGTTGTGTTTTCAGCTTGACCTCTCTTTCGCTCTCTTATCTGCCTCGCAATTAAAGCCAATCAGGCTACTTTATTAATTGGATTTTGTGTAAAAGGAGCATTTCTCTCCATGTCGGAAATGAAAAGTTCGAGAGAAAGGATAGTTAAAAATAGAGATAAAACATTGTGAACATATTGATTTAAATTTCATTTATGAAATGATTTTCTGAAAAATTAAATACATTTTATCGCAACTTCTTTTGAAACACTTTTATAAATTTTACTTTACTTTTATAAATGTTAAAAATTTCTTAATATATTTAACGAAATAATCATTTTATCATATATTGTATTAATATTCAATAATTTAAATTTAAAAATTTATTCAATAATTTAATTTGTAAAGACATACATATATCTTACGCGATATTAAGATATAATATATTAATATCAGAATGATCTATATATTAGCTTTATCCGTTAATATTTAGCTGTGACTAAGTATATTTTCATGATATATATATTTAAAAAATGTTAGATAATCTATAAACAAATCTGCTGTTTTGCGCGCCAAATAGACTAGATTTATCTAATTGATTCTCGCTTATTAACATTACATTAAGGGAGTGTATAAATATTTACATGCAATTAAATGATGAGGAATAATAATATTAATTTTAAAATTATAATATATATATACATATTGTGATTATTTGTTTAATTAAATTAATATACGCGCGATGTAATGAGAAATTTTTCATTAGGACAATTTTCTTTTTAAAACAACAAATATACATGACAAATGTCATATTATATACTTTCTTTCTTCTTTTCTTCTTTTTTATTAATATAAAATGATATATAATACGCCCAACATTTGCTTAAATCGATATAAAATACACTTATGAACAGATTTTGATAATTGAAATTTATTGTATAAAGATTCATTAATATTGCAATTAATAATTCCATCAATTTTTGATTTTAATTGAAGTATTTTAATTATGAGATTAATTTTTTAAAATAATTGAAAACGGCGTTTTCTCCCAGGGCAATAAAACATATCTCAAATTATTACCGGAAATAATTTTCTTTTAAATTATAAAATTCACATACACAATAAGACATAAAAATTCATATTTTAATTTAATAAAAATATTGATTAAATATTCATAAGAATTGCATTCTTCTCTATTTTTTTTCAAAAAAAGAGAAACATTGATACTCATTAGTAATGCCTCGACTTTTGACATTGCTTCTAGCGATGCCTCTTCGTTTTATTCTACTCTTTTTTTTATATGTTTGCCTATGATATAGCCAGAAGAATAAAAAATAGAACTAGAGTGAAATGTTATGAAATATTAGCTTCATATATTTTTGAGGCATTTTTAAATTTTTAAAGAAACGAATTTCTTCATGCATATCAAATAGAAGATTTGTAAGGCTATCGGCGGTTATATAAGTTATGATTTCAAACATACATTGAAAACACATATAATAAATATAATTACTTTCATGGAATAAAAAATGATCAAAAATATTTATCAATAAATTTTACAGCTTTTTTCTCAAAAATTATTGATTTTAATTTAATAATTTTTTTTAGTATAAAATCGCATTCAGAGAAGTTTTGTGCGATTTCTCTCTTTAATTGTATATTGTTATCTATATCGATTCTCGTTTCAATAACACTTATTAGCCATATGTCTGAGCAAAGATACATTTTTCTTGCCGGGACTTATTACGTTATTTGATCACATCATATATATGAAAAATTATATCATATATATAAAAAATTCCAACTTATTTAAGAGAAGTGATAAATTTAACGAGAAATCCCGCCTTCGGGAATTTATCAACACCACACATGACGTGACGGTTTTTATTCGTCCACCCATGCCTCGCGTCCTTACTTTTTTTTCGTTTACATTCGCACATCGTTGGTCATCGGGCGCACTTTTTTTCCTCACGCGACAGCCAGAGCTAATCAATGAGATAGGTGGGCGATAGGACGGCCCCGGTCTTTCCTTGCCGCATGACTTCCCATCGCGATTTCGATATTTCCAGATTGGAAACAGCTGCTCGCACGGCTTTTCTGCGCGGTCAGCTCGTTCGTCTTTCCTCCTCGATCCGCCGAAGTCTCCGCCGAGGTAACCGGTAATCAACGCCCGTGATTTGACGACCTGACGGAGCAGGTTGCCAAGCCGGCCGAGCTCGATTTACAGAAGCGGCAGGACTCGAATTTCTCGAGAGAGAGGGAGAGAGAGGAAGAAAGAGGAGGGGAGGAGGGTGAAGTGAGGTTGGCAGAGGAGGGAAAAGGAGGGAGAGTGATACTGGAAATATCGCGGATATCGATATGCGCGGAATGATAAATCCGACGTGCCATTCCTGTCGAGGGAGACCGAATCCACGGAATAAATCCGGCGTGAGCGAGTAGTACGATTGATGGTTAAACGCGCCCTCCTAATGCATCGGCACTCACCTCGCGCGCGTCGAGGAATCATCCTCGTTATTATTACGGTATAGCCGCGAGATCCCGACTATTACGCTGAACACTCTCTCTCTTTCTCTCTCTCTCTCTCTCTCTGCAGAAGATGCAAATTACTTGTTCGTGTTTGCGCGAACGAGGACACTCTTTTGTGAGTGAGTGTTCTGGGGCGACTAATGTTTGTCATCTATTAATTCATGGAGTACGTTCACATTAATTGTGCCATTAATACTTATTTTAAGGTTTATGGTTTTTGGTCATAATGTGTAAAATATTACACTGTAAATACTCATTATTGTTAGTATAATTCTAAATTGACGGATTGTAAGTAATATTAATTAATTATATATATAATAATAATTATATAATATTATATATTAATAATATATTATATTATATAATTAAATTAATATATTATATTATATAAAATCAATTAATTATATATTATATGTATAAATGTTAATATTATACAGGGTGTTTCTTAATAAATGCGAAAAATTTTAGGAGATGATTCTTTGTCGAAAATTAAGGGGGGTTTTTCATATAAACATATACTCTTACATTCCTCTCTGTGGAGATACACTCCTCCAAAAATGGGGGTAAAAATTAGATATTTATTTTTTTCTCAAATTTGGAACAAGTTAGAGGAATGAAATTAGGTGGATATTTTCTGCTAGTAAAAAGGTTATTTATTTATTTTTTTCAGTCTCCCGTATTGTTATAAGGGGATGAAACTAATAACCCCTATTCAATTTTTTATTAGAACTTTTTAATGAGTCGGAATATGATCATCTAAAAATATGCATTAAAAAGTTTGATTTATTTAGAAACTTTTTTATTTCTTTTATTTTTTTCATAAAATCAGTAGTTTTCAAGAAAAAAAATAAAATACGTTATCGTGCACAGTACGATGCTAAATAGCATAGGTTTCGAATTACGAGAAGTTAAATTTTAAAATAAAAAATTAGAGTAAATGTTGGGAAAATTGGAACAAAAACAAAATTATAATAAACTTAAAAACCTACAAAATAAAAACCTAATTTTTACCTCCATTTTTGGAGGAGTGTAACTCTACAGGGAGGGATGTAGGAGTATATATGTTTATGTGAAAAACCCCCCTTAATTCTCGACAAAGAATCATCTCCTAAAATTTTTCGAACTTATTAAGAAACACCCTACATAATTATATATAAAATAACATAATATAAATATAATACCTTTTCTCTCGCTATTGCGTTAAGAAACTCAAGTGTCTGTTTTTTTTCTCTCCTAGCTTCAGAAAATGTATAAAAATTCCAGGAAGAATCATGCATTTTTCTAAGGAACCATTTTATTTATTGGGAAGACGTAGAAAAATACTCTTCACATTTGTTCTAGACTTCGTAAACGAGACTTGTAGCCTTTTACAACGGCGCTGCTCGCGACACATTGTATACCGTCCCGCAACGAGAAATTGTTTTTCGCGAGTATGACACTTATAGCCTCGCGTGTGTGAAGTCTTTGTCTGTTACTATAACTGATTTTCTCCTATAATACGTTATGATACACATATAGCATCGCTCTTCTAATATATCTCTCGCAATATCTTTCCGAGAGAGAGAAAATCCGTGGATTCTACCGAGAAAAAATATATATGAAGGAAAAAATACCTTCGCGAAACTATGTAAAATCGTTAATACATCTCACGGTTCATTTAAGAAACACTTTCGTGCGGCTGAGTATTTCGAGCAAACGACGAGAGGAAGGAGATTGAGAGCGTACGTTTTAATTAAACGTAATTTTTGTAATTTTTGATAAAATCTCGACGCATGTGTCCAGCTCGAAGTCGATAATATAACGATATATCGGCCTCGAAGCGGGTGTTAAGAAAAAATGAAGAAAAGAGAAAAGTAGATATTCGACGCTTTAATAATTAATAACTCATCGCGTCGCTAAATCTGGGAGGGTTCGTGTCAAAACGAGCAGGGGGCGGAAGAAAGAATGTAGATTAACGGATGGATTCTCGAGAACATCGCGTAAGATCACGAGGATAATCCGATCGACAAGGAACAAATGGAAGAGAGAGTTTCTTCAAAGCGAGTCTGTCGAAAAAGCGCGCTCCTCCCTCGGCGCATTTTCTTTTCCCTCCCCCTCCCTCTCGTTCCTTTTTACATCTTTCTCTTTCTTTTGCTCCCCTCGCAGTTGTCGTCGTCCACGACGTTGATTGGACATTGACAAACGATGTTGAAGCGTACTCCAATGTCTCCGATGAAATGAGCGTTATATCGAATAAACGACCCACCCGATGTTTGTGTGTGTTTGCGAGAAAAAATCGCGCTTTTCCGGCGGCAATCTCGCTCATTAAAGACCTGTTTCCCGCTGAGATATTGAGATTGTTCGATCTTGTCATCCGCGGCTATTATATCGCATCTTGAAATTGAGTTAAGACGCGACGGTGATTCCAGGGATGCATACACACACACACAGATATACACAACGCATACGTGCGCAAAGGAAGATGGATTAAGTCATTTGCATTCACGAACATGCGCATCTGGCTGGTATCACTGTAGTTGTCTTGTACGAGAGAAATAGGATACGTCACGTTATATATACGGCACCGTTAACGATCTAGAACTAACGGTCTTAATAACAATTTCAGTAACGAATCTATTTGATTTTATCTCGCGTCAGTATTGCCTTCAATGTTGGGGCAACAGCTTGAAGTCTAAGAGGAAAATAAACTCTTTGTCTTATTAACCTCGCGAGGATTCAATTTAAATACAATAATATCGTCTATTTCAAGCTTTTGTAAGGTAACAAAAATAAGCCATTTATTTATTATTAAAATAAAAAGATTTGACATTTTTGCGCCCTTGTAGTTTGTGTGCATGCATACACGTGAGTGAGTTTGCGAGTTTTCAATCTGGACTGGAAAACTATGACAGTACAATTTAAATACAATAATATCGTCTATTTCAAGCTTTTGTAAGGTAACAAAAATAAGCCATTTATTTATTATTAAAATAAAAAGATTTGACGTTTTTGCGCCCTTGTAGTTTGTGTACATGCATACACGTGAGTGAGTTTGCGAGTTTTCAATCTGGACTGGAAAACTATGACAGTACTTTGGGGTGGAATTTTATCCGGGCAAGATCCGCGAGTTTGACAAAAAGTGCAAAAAGCCGAAAGAGAATGCGATGTTTTTCGCTATAATAGGAGCGTCCGTAATTTTTTTCCCTCTCCCCGACTGTCACCAGGGCGTTCAGTCACGGCCATCCAATCTCTGGCTCTCATTCGTATATATATATATATATATATATACACAGCTACAGCGTAATTAATCGAAAAGCTCCTCCTGAAGCTGGCTGTCGCGCGTCAGCAACGTGACGCACGACTCTGCCGCGATCCTGACCGCGGTTCCGTCGACGGATGATGGAAATTAATTCATCGCGTTCCTTGCCATTACACATCTTGTTTCGCTCTGGACGCCCGGTATCGAGCGAAACCATTTCATTAGCCCGCGCGCGCGTCAAAATGCATACAACGCGTGTTACGTTGTACTTCTTATTATGCCAAAACGTATCGCAGCTGTAGAAAGGGGTCTTTTCAACGTGTTTCATTTCGTTACCATTCATATCTTCTCCGGATTTGGTCGTATGTTCATGCACTCTGCGCGGCAAAGTCGCGATGCAATTTGTGTACGAAGCAAATTGAAAAGTTACATGTAAATTTACTTGGTTGTATATAAGCTTTGCGTTTCTGGAATTAACTTTTTTATCACATTACTTTATTATTGTTGCTTTGATTAATTGCGACGTGAGATAAGATCGAGTGAATGTGTATTTAATTGAAGCCCTCTAGAGATAAATGCGAGCATATCGGACTTTCACGAGTAACGAGTTATCGTTAATACACGACATCTTTATGCTCTTGTGAATCGAGAATTTTCAAGACACTCGATACATATCTCTCGGCTTAACGATTCCTATTTATTTATGTTTCAGGTGAGTTCGTAAACTGGAGAATCGATCGAGGCTTAAAGCGGAGCGAGCAGGTTTGTTTATGATCCCTCGATAGCGCTAATATCGTTTCCATCTTTAAATCATTTAGCCCGAGAAGAGGAGGTCGTTTACTTAGCATCCATTATCCGGCGCTCGCTCTCGAATCAGCCGGACGTAATTTCGCGGCCCTTGCATTCGCGTCATCTTCTTTCTTACTCGCGTCTTCTCTTCATTCTCCCATCCGGCAAATAGTAATAAAGGCTTAATCTCCTTAATGGACGTCTCGGGTATCCCAACGACAGACATGGACGGGATATCTTTAATCGATCGACGCGCGTATCTCCGTTGTATTACAACAGTTCGTCTTTATGTAGCACATTCAGTCCTATACATGCACAGTTACAGGGTGGTTCAAAAATGTTTCGCTCCTTCATTTCAATATACGTGAAACGTCAAGGAGATGGGATAAAATTCAAGCAGCCTGTCCTACGGCACTGCATCATTGAAATTTGATTTTGCGACTTTCGTATTTTTACTCCCGACTGCTGCCAACCTAACCTATTACTCCCGACTGCTGTCAACCTAACCTAACCTACGGTTGGCAAAAGACGGAGGGAGTATGCGTTTCACCGAGCTTGGATTGATTGTAACGGGTATTCTCGATAACTATAACGTAGTTCGATACCATCTTTTGCACATTAGTTTCGTTTTACTCAAGGAAGGTTTCTATATAATTATTGTATACAATATTCACGGATTAGTCTCTGAAGCGTTCTGTATCGCGCGAGAGAAAAGGGAGACATCAGACCTAGCCCGAAGCGGAAACACAATGCGCTTTCCTCATCACGAAATATAACAGGCAGCGGATATTTTTGTCATCATAATGCCGCGTTTAACGCTCCTTCCCCCGGAAGCGGCTCATCCCATCAAGGGAAATGTCAACGCGGATATGGTATTCGGTCGCGGCAATTTTACAACGGCAATTCTAAACCGGGAGGAAATCGTAGTATTTACGTAAATGGCGGATGCGGACTCATATAAAAGAGTAAAAGCGAACCGTGGTATCCTCTCGTATTATGAGAGCCGGGCTACAAATTCCGCGAATTCCCCTCTCAAAAGGAGACGAAAATTTTTCGAATCCCATTCGAGGCATCGTCGTGATATCCTGACATACCAGTTTCCTCGCCAATATATCGGCGAATCGAGATAGGTTGCAATTTAATTTAAAAGTATTGTGATGACTGGAGAAATCGATAGGGGAAAAATTTGTACTTGAAAGAGAGAAATTAAGATTACAAATCTCTCTGGATACCAATTGTAGATTCAAAGACAAAGGATTCAGAAACAAAGGATAAGCAAAAGTGGCAATAAAAAATTTTATTTCATTTTATGACGAGAATCTAGAGAGAAATCAATAGAGACAAACTTTTTATTTAAAAAAAATAAGATTATAAATCTTTTTAGATTCAAATTGTAGATTTTCAAAAATCAGAGACACTCACATAAAGGATCAAAAGAAGCAAATTGGCAATAAAAATTTTATTTTTATGAACAACTAATTTTATTTTTATAAATAATCAATTTTATTAGTATGAATAACTGTATAATTGATATAATTTATTTTAGAATCTATTTTTATACATAAAGGACACTTGAATCTTTTCGAAAAGACCACGTCGTCTCGCGAAATAAAATTTATCGGGAAGTATTTGGAGAGAGGAACGGAAAAAGTTTTCAGGAAATGAACTGGATAAAAATAAATATTTATTTAACAGATAGTATAGACACAAAGATATATAATAAATACTCGTTTAGCGAAATATAGATATAGGTGCAGGAAGTCGATACAAATAGGCTCTTCCGCTCGAAATGTTTCTTTCGACGGAATTCATTAATGAAAATATATATTTCCGAGAAATGGAGCGAGAGGATGCGGCCACTCGCGGTCTTCTCTCTCTTATTTCCACGCCGTATGTCGAAAGATCGAATCCCACACGTGCGAACCGAATAGCCTGGCGATCTACGTGAGCCATCGCATTGCATGCGATCTCCTCGGTGAGGAGAAAATAGTGCAAATCCGATCGCGGCCGTGCCTGTGCACGAAGGTTAAACAACGATCAGCGAACGCCATCCGGTTAGAATGCGATAAATTTACGAGGGAAGCCGCACACGAAGCCGCGCGAGAGGGAAGGAAAAATAAGCGAAATTCGTTCTCTCTTCGTGTAGATTTCGCGCGTACATAAAAGGCATTTAAGAGCGGGAAACTTAAGCGAACGTCTTCGGCATATTTGAACGTTCGAACGGAAAGGTCTCTTCTGCGCGAACAAAATTGCTTCTGTCGCCCGAGGGGAATATTATAAAGTGACTATAGTCTTCGGAGCACCGCAATTTTTTTGCGATACATTGGGCGCGGTGGCGCTGTTCCGTTCTGTTTGAATAAATTCCTCGCGCGAGGGTCTCTCGTGCAAAAGGGATCTCCGGGATAGATTAAAGGAGCTTAATAATGGGACGTCTAATTACGCTCGGCCTTCGAAATACACGTTAGAGGAAAATTCCTCTCGCATTAATGCATTCCTTTGCGTCGCCGTCGTCGCGTTTCGCGTTTTCCTACAAAAGGGATAATAATGACATATTTTCGGCTAATTATATTTGCCAGCCAAAATACACCTCGGATGAAAATTTTTCGTCATATCGATGGATTTGTCTAGATTGTCAGATCCTTTTTCCGCGCATGTAATAAAGCGAGCGTATATAATGTTGGAAGCTGCCTTTTTTCTCGATACCTTGCGCGCAAAAATTTGCGTTTTGTTCAAATAAATTCTTGCGTTTCTCCCTGTTCGCTTTTTACGGGCCACGGCAAATTCGCGAAATGAATTAAATGACAAAAAATATATACACGTACATGTGTAGTGCATTTTCCGGATAATTATATTCGCCGCTAAAGGTGAGTATTCTCGTTGGCGGAAAATTTTTCTCGAATATTAACGAATTCTCCGGCAAAAATACACGTTGGATCGTCGCGTGCATTCGCGATTCTATTAAGTAACATTCGAACCGACGCGAAATGTCATCGTTCCTACGGGGAAAAGAAATATTGATCTCGGGGAACGCGCGCGAAGTAAACTGCGACCGCATTTTCTCCCCCTCGAGTAAGCTCCGCTTAAAACGATAAAAGAGTTAGGCAAACTTTGGCGAATGAGATAAACCTATTTGTGCCGCGTCTTCGAAAATACTTTCCGCTAGAAAGATAGAGAGAAAGAGAAGAAAGAGAAGAGAGAGAGGTGCCCTTTAAACCTCGCTTCACCCTCGTCGACACGGTGCGGTGCATTTAAACGGATGGGGCCAGGCGTGTTGAAATCGGACGCGGTCGCGGGATGCAGATGCTCTCTCTTAAAATTAGGTCACACCCGCGGGTAAAGGGGTAAAAGTGGGGGAGGGGGTGGTAGACGCGAGTTTTCGAAATTCGCGTGGAAAAAAACGCGACCCCGCGGTTTATATGTGTTATACACACAGGGGAGTGGCGGACTATTTTATTTCCCGGCATGTGTTGCTTTTTACTTAGAAATGCGGTAATTATACAGGCCGCGCGTTGCATCTACTCTTCCTAATATTAACGTAATGCGGCGTTACGCTACGGCTGGCATGTAGTATTACGGAGTCGTGTAATAATAACAGCGGGAATTACTCGTAAGCACGGTGATAAAAAGGGTCGCTCGTTTCCCTCCCGTCGCTACTCTTTTTTTTTTTCCTTCCAACACTTTTCGTTCCCGTAACCCGAAGATTTCTGAATTTCTTCGAGCTCTCTTTGTTGTTCGAGCAAAGGACGACGAGGTCTTACGTCTCTCCATCTGTGGGAAAGTTGTTATCATTTCACCCCTTTTTAAATGGAAAATCGTTTTTTTAGGATATTAGAGCAATGCTTGTTTTAAAACATTCATTTGATCGGATTAGGAATTTTATATAATTGAAAATATGGTAATTATGCACTTTACGGACGACCTCACCGATTTCAATGATCTTGACATATGTTGTCAAGCTCACTCTCCTGAGTAAGTATCAAAAGGTTTTAAGTGTCGCTCACTATTTATTAAAAAGTTATTAACGAAAAAAGTTTGATGAATATAATATGATTTTGCCACAGCATGTACGTTTAAGAAGGTATATTTGATGGAATATATGTTTAATAAAATAACTTTCTTATTTTTAATTTTAGAAAAAGATGTTTCAGACAAAAGTTGTATGGTTTCAAGGGGAACATAAGGTGGTGTCATTAGTTTGACCTTGAATAGTTGCTTCAAGATCACGTAAAGGTCACCTTCAATTTTTTAAATGAAACCCCTTACTTTCTATTGCATATTCTTGTAGCTTATTTCGAGAGCTTTCCAAAACACTATAATTAAGTTAGTTTTCATTAAGTACTTTCCGAGTTATGAGGCTTGAAATCATTTCTTAATTTTACATAAACCATAAAATATCTAGTAAAATATTCATTTTTCGATTATCTTACCTTAATACTTTTATGTACAAAATAATGAGAGGAATCAATTGGTGTAAAGAAAACACATAATTGTTTCGAAAGAAAAAATGTAATTTGCAATTAACAATTATATTTTTTTTTTCGAAACAATTATGTGTTTTCTTTACACCAATTGATTTCTCTCATTATTTTGTACATAAAAGTATTATGGTAAGATAATCGAAAAAAGAATATTTTACAAGATATTTTACGGTTTATGTAAAATTAAGAAATGATTTCAAGCCTCATAACTTGGAAAGTACTTAATGAAAACTAACTTAATTATAGTGTTTTGGAAAGCTCTCGAGATGAGCTGCAAGAATATGTAATAAAAAGTAGGCGATTCCATTAAAAAAATTGAAAGTGGCCTTCACGTGACCTTCAAGTAACTATTCAAGGTCAAACTAATGACACCACCTTATGTCCCCCTTGGAACCATACAACTTTTGTCTGAAATATCTTTTTCTAAAATTAAAAATAAGAAAGTTATTTGGGGTGGGACATTAAAATGGGACACCCTGTATAGCGAAGGTCATCATTAAATGTAGAGTAAACTTTGTTTTGTGTTGCAAAGTACATGCTTAGAGACAGTGGGTTCCGCCCCTCCTTCGGAAGATAATTACGCAAGTTGTAGCTTGATATTATTTAAAATTAAAATTTGGTTTAAATCAGAATAGGTTTGGGTTAGGTTATATCTTCCGGAAGTGGAGCCCCCCGTAGGGGGAGTGAAACCTACTGTCTCGAAGCATGTTGCAAGATAAAACAAAGTTTGCAAGATAAAACAAAGTTCACATGGGTTTGCAACTTTTCACGCGAAGCAAGTGAATCTCAAACCAAATTTTAGTTTTAAATTAGAAATAGGTTTAGGTTAGGTTATATCTTCCGAAAGTGGAGCCCCCCCGTAGGGGGGCGAAACACACTGTATCCACGCATGTACATTTCAGCTTGACTCTTAAAACGTACGTAATATCTAAAAATTGCACATAATTCGTAAAACTTTTTTCGTTAATAACTTTTTAATAAATAGTGAGCGACACTTAAAATCTTTTGATACTTACTCAGGAGAGTGAGCTTGACAACATATGTCAAGATCATTGAAATCGGTGAGATCGTTCGTAAAGTGCATAATTACCGAAAATATTATTTCACTTAATTACATTTATAATTATTTGAGAGAATATATTAAAGCGTAAATTCGCAAAATTGAAAATTTAAACATTTGAAATAAAGTACAAATTTTTTTTTAGGAATAAAAAGTCTGATTTGAATGGAAGCAGTACATTCAAATATTCAGCTACTTAATCGAATAAAAAAATGTTTACTTTCATTAAACATATTCACGTGAAAAAGGACGCTGGTGTATCATTTCCTGCGAGTGCTCATGAAAATTATTAAGAGTTCTAGTTTGATATTTAATAATTTTATAGCGTCTTTAATAATTTATATCTGGCTTAACGGTCAGATTTATTTGTCCAAATTACCAAGAATTACACGTATATTGAATATCAAGCTACAACTTGCGTAATAATTTATGAATTTCCACACGCACACGCGAAACGATCCGCTGGCGCACTCATGAGAGGATTTGATTTCACGGCTTTATATCCGCCCATCCTTTTATCGTTCCGCAGTAAACATTAAACTACGATGCACTTAATCCGTAGAAGCCTCGACGAACGTAGCTGTAATTTCCGCCGCTATCTCTTCCGGCTCTCTCCCCTTCTAGTTACTATGGGCGGTTAATCTCCAGCGAAGCAGAGCTTCGGAGCAGAAATCCCTTAAGTCAGAGATCGACGTTTTATCGAGGGAAGATGTCCGAATAATTTTATTACCTCGACGAGAACGTAGCGTCGGTCGGTCCCGTTTCTCCCGGCCCCTCTCGGCTTTCGCTTGTGCTATACGTGACCGCGGATTAAATTCAAAATTAGTTTGAAGATTAGCAAAGTTGGTTTAACTGCCGTCCGCGGACGCGCGCTCATCTCTATCCATCAACCCCTATAACCGCTCGAACCACCGCGTGAATACCGATAGAAAGATCGGGGCAGTTAGCCACCCTCGAGTATATAGAGTATCCTAGAATACGGCCGACCCCGATTTTAATATTCTCCTCTGGCCAATTTGCGGAGTCGACTCTCGGTCAAAGGTTTCGTTATCAAATTTAAGGCCAAAGTTTCTCCCGCGCGACTCTTTTATATGTTTTTAGAACAATTTAATTGGAGGGAATAATGAAATTTTGCAAATACAGAATTTATTGTTCCAACCAATTTATCGTTTACTACTCACTATTGATATGCCTCGAGTTAATTAAACTTTTGCGTATAATAAAAACGGTACATTTTCATTAAATTTTCTGTTAAATTTAATATAATTGCATTCCAGAGAAACCTAGAACGTGAAATAAATTTTAAAGTTAGTCTCGACAATTTCGCACAAATGTCAGATGAATCGGCCAAAGAATCCGTCACGAAACTTATGGTCAGAAGTCTTGGGACTCGTCCAGCGCGTCGCGCAAAAAGAGATCAGATAAATTCGTCTCGCGAATGAAGGAAATGTTTCTTGTTCCTCGATAATACACATGTACTTTGGCACTTAAACTTTTAACGTGAGTTCGAAGATACGGAGAAGAATGTTTTGGAAAGAATGTGGACAAGTTAAAATTCCCAACTCGAAATTGGATCTCATTTTTGGCTTAAAATGATGGATTGATGCTATCATTTAATTTTCACTCTTAAAAAAATTTTAATTTTTATCTTTATCTAAAAAGTACCCAATTTTTTTACAATCTAAAAAATATGTAATATTCATCAGTCATTTTTTCTGGAACGATAACACAGGCCCACAAAACAAAAAGGAACCTGTGCTGGCGATCTGACTAGGCTAGTCTTATGTATTTTGGCCCGCTGAATTCGAGTCTGACGTCAGAATTGCTCCATCACGTCACAGTTTTTTTTAAATCTCAAAAGAGAAAGACGAAAATTTCATAAAAATCGACATTCTAGGGTAGTAAGACTGCGCTTCTTGAGGGAAAAGTTACCAAAATCATATTTCCATGTATTTTCTGGCATTATAAATCCAAATCCGATTTGTCACACCAATCATACCATCGATTCCATTAACATTTGTCATGAAAAAGTAGCAATCTTCCGTATTCCATATTTGATTTTAGTTCATTCATAAATCTTATATTGGAAAGAATTAATCTTATATTCTCCAAGTCCAAATTTTGAGAAAAATTTTTTCGAAACTTACAGCTTCTAGCTGTTGAGTTCGTATAAGATGCAGAAATTTCTTTATATAGATCACAAAACTCTTTTCATGTCTTTAAAGCGCTAGAGGTACATGAAAAAAAAGATTGTGCTATCTGGAGGTAAAAACCTATCTTAATATCTTCGCATCTTGATAAATAGAATCTGTTTGCAGTAAATTTTAGGTGTTACAACCTGAAAAAGTAAAAAAAATAAAAAATGAGCACAAAAAAAATTGAGCACAACGTTTATATTCTAGGTCGGATTTGGATTTATAATGTCTGAAAATACATTAAAATATGATTTTGGTAATTTTTTCTTTAAGAAGCGCAGTCTTATTACCCTAGAATGTCGATTTTTACGAAATTTTCGTCTATTTTTGAGATTTAAAAAAAACTGTGACGTGATGGAGCAATTCTGACGTCAGATTCGAATTCAGCGGGCCAAAATACATAAGACTAGCCTAGTCAGATCGCCAGCACAGGGTACTTTTTTTTTGTGGGCCTGTGTAATCCATCTTGAAACTTGCGTATTCGTCATGAACATTATCTTAAGCCGAAAATGAAGTTTAGTCTCGAATTGGGGAAATTTTGAGGCAACAGTTGCCCGCATTTTTTCAAAAATTTTGTGAACACATATCGAATTCTTCATCCGAATTTTTCATCATTACATGAATTCCGCGCGCGATGCGGTATCAATGGCAGTCGATGGACAAGCACACGAGTGGAATAAAAGAATGCGTCATAATAACACACACACACATAGATATATATCTCGCGTCGAACATGATAAAAGCAAACTTTTTCGCGGCGCGCGAACAGAATTGTTTTCGGGAAAAAGAATTCCTTCTTCGAGCTCGAACGGCGAGGCTTTTATCAAAACGATGCGTTTTTCCCAGAGAGGCACGAGAAAAGGGTACGAGAAAAATCGAGCACTTGCTCGCGGTTAAACCACCCGATACTTGTTCTCACATTCTTTCCCCTTCGCGGTTACGGTGCACCGATCAGCCACGTATCTGCATAACGTCCAGGGCGAAATGCAGCCTCGATCGGCGATCTCGACGACGAAACGAAACGCTACCTCGTAATTCGAACCAACTCGCTCGGTTCCGATCGACTCGTTTTTACGGCGCGCATCGTGAGAAGAGAGGACCGGCTCGACACCCCGGGCTCTCCTTCGTGGGAGAGCGAACCCGGCGTCGCCGAGTTAACCCTTTGCACTTCGACGATCATCTGGGTTGAGCCACTCAATCGCCGAGACGCAAGAAAGTCCAAGAGAAACGAAAAACAACTTTTTACCGGTTAGTCGACATTTTTCCACGGGAGGTTCCATTTATCGATCCTTAAGATTCTATTTGTCGACTTCTTTCTTCATTTTTGATGTTTTTTTTTCGCGATAATGACGTTTTTGTTCTTTGAATTTTTTTATGTCGCGAAACTTTTTTCGGGAAAGATCCAACGATGATTTAGCCTACTTAATTTTGCAAGCATTACATTACAGAATTTTGTCCACCATAATTTGATTTTCCCAAAATTGCCAATGATGTTTCTAAATCATCACATTGATCTGCCTTTAATTCTCCTTGATCGCTCTCTTTACTTCTCTCTCAGCTCTAGAATTTCTATTTCTTCTTCCGAGGAAAGAGGGGAATCTAAAATCAATATCAAGCAAGTGTAAGTGATAATTGGAACGAAGCTTACACCTCCTGGGAAATTTACCTGCCGCGATAGCTCCCCTCCCCTATCGATGGCAATTTTCTAGATTCCCAAAGACCTCATCGCCATTACTTACGTAATATGCTCCGCCGTCTCACCCCACGTAACATATAAACTACCTAGGACCCGCCGCATATCGAGAACGTGATGCGGCGATGCGCACGTTAGTGGCGTCTTCCATTCTCGGAGGCTCTTCTGGGAGGAAACTCGCTCTCGAATTTCGGAGATGGTGGCACGATATACCGATGCTCTTTGAGCGCGAAGTGGTCGTCGGGAGAGCCAGGCCAAAGGTGACAAAGGAATCGTTTCGTACGTGGTCGATTCTGGGCAAGCTAGTATAGAAGAAGCACGCGGGGTTAGAGGGAAGGGGAATAGGGTGTTTGGCGCGCGCTCCAAGTCCAATAGGGGCTGGTCGCAGTCGACTTGTCGTCGTTTCGTTTTATGAACGGCAAAAGCGCCTGAAAGGGCAGGACGGGGCGAATGCCCCGACGTGTGAATCCCGATCTGGTAACGGCAAACCCCCGGCAAGTCTGAAGTCGCGACATAACGAGCAAGAATGGGCCGCCTCTGATAAGTGCACACCACACACCCCCACGAGTCGCCACTACCGGGCTGACTGCACGGTATTCGATTACGGAATCGTGTACGAGAAAGGGGTTGCAATGATGGCGCGCGTGGTAATCGGAATCGAAATGCGCGCGCCCTTACAGATTTTCCTTTCTCCCTCTTTCCCCATTTCCATCTTTGTCTCACATTTTCCAATGGTCGATTCAGGTAGTCGGTTTATTGGAAAAGAGAGACGCAGTAACATTGAAAGAGGATAATATTGATGCTAAAGAATAAAATAACAGGTGAAAAAATTCGGAAAGATACAGTAAACCGATATATTAAAGAAATAAACGATAGGAGATATAGAATAGAATAAATCAAACAAAAATAATACATGTTAACATTTTTGCGATTTTATATCTTTTATAAATATAATTCCAATCGCGTAGTATTGGAACATTGATTAATTTTGGCCATTAATTCGCCATTGGCAGAGTTTTCTGTCTTATTCTTTATTCAACGTTGCGAAAAAATTTGACCAATTTTCGCAACTTTTATCTAACATTTTTTTCATTTAGTTATCCGATCGCTTCCAATTTTTCTATCTTGTGTGTTTTTCAAGTTTTCACGAACACGTAGAAATTGCACGCCGAAATAATGGCGTCCGTCAGGAAAGGGGATGAAAGAGAAAAGAATATCTTATTAATTGCGTTAATATTGACAGCGATTAAGTGAGCCGGATGAAATTCTCTGATTCGTTATAGACTGTATTATTAGCGAAACACCATCGAGAGCGCGTCAATAATTAACTGCGCACGGAATTGCATTTGTCATGAATGAGATTTCATAAGCAGACGTGTCTCTCTCTCTCTTTCTCTTTCTTTCTTTCTCTCTCTCTCTCTCTCTCTCTTTCTCTACTGGCCTATGAAATTTCCATCTGTCATTTCATACAGCTCAGATATATATGTTTCACGTCCCTTGTAATTCGACTTTCTGTAGAATTCTTCGTCGATAAAATACTCATCGAGGAGAGAATTCCGCAAGACGTATTTTATTAATATTCTCAACGAGAGATATTACCATGTGCAACAGCTGATTACGGACTTCGACATATCGCCCGAAATTATCCGCGTTGCATGTTTCGGGAAAACTTCCTCTTCTCTCCCCCTCCCCCCCGGCTTCGCCATTTTCCTATAAACTAATAAAACGCTTTGATTTAAAATGGCACGCGGCGAATTTAACGGCGCGATAAATGGCGACAAACCGGCGAAAATATCATAAGCCGCGTCAGCAGTTCGCGTCAGCCAGCATCGCATAATACAATCGCGTTTCGCATGCGAATATTCCCGGTCTGCATCGGGATGCAATATCGGGATCGACGCGATAATGCGGCGCGTATTATGCAGGTCGCTCTCTGACGTTTATCGCGTATCTTTTTTTTTTGTTTTTTACGCGCGTGAAAATATATATCAATCAAAAATCATCGTGTACGTACATTAGCCGCGTTTACTGCAGCAGGGCCCTGCAAATGTAACGTCGGTAAATAAACTCGCTTGGAAATAAATAAATGAAAATAGATTGCGCGCGGACTCGCGAAATAATTTGGAATCGCGAGCGTGTATGGTGTATACATATCGCGAATAACGCGATTGCAATACGCGTTGACCGCTACGTTCATTTGCTAATAATCGCCGACCGCATCATTACGATTACAGTATCCGATGTAGCATTCACGAGTTATGAACGAATTACTTGCGATTTAACGGATGCGATTTTTCGAGGGATAAAAATGAAAATCATAGTTTGATATCTGTTTTTTTTTTTTTTATTTCATACAAATATCAGAGTCGAATTATTCATTAATGTCACTTGTTGTAGCAAAGAAACATTTTCATATAAAAATTATATAAAAAAGGCTTCTCCGTTTCCAATAATTTTTTTATTGCATCTAGTTTTTTTTGATAATAATATAATTTCTTCGTTTCGACTCTTGTACACTATCTGGTCGAGATGTCACATTCTTGCTCGTGCGAGAAGGGGAGACGGGGGGAGAGAACAGATGGGGAAGTATAGCGAGATTATGAGTCCTATCTCCGTCGGTGGATGATTCTTTCCGACAGATTGACTCTTATTCTCTCCGGAGTGTCATCGAGAATCTGGGCGGATCTCGGTGGAGCCTTTGCTTCTTGCACCTAACACCTTCAGACAGCCATATTCGCGTAATCCCAAGTACAAACATCGGGGAGGACTCGCGACAATAACCGCACCGTCATATTTCTTACTTTCAAACCACATTATATTTGCCCCGTTTTTCTCCTGCGAAGTACAAGATTGCTACACTATGTAAAATTCTGAAAAAGTATCAAACTATCTGTCAAACTTAATGTATGTGTTAGTTTTTAAATTTTAAAAAAGGTGTTTTATTATATAATAATGATATAATGTAAAATATAATAATAATATAAAATATATTTTATGTATGTAATATAATATAAAAATAATAATAATGTAAAATATAATAATATAAAATATAATAATATAATAATATAAAATGTACTTTATATTAATATATTCTCAAGAATATAAGGTATGTTGATTATTAAAAAAAGCATTTATTAAAATTACTATATTATTTTTATTATTTATTAAAATTATTTTATTATTTTTATTATAAAATAAATATTGTTTTTGACAGTCTCTCTATTCATTGCAATTAAATAATTCGAAAGTTCAAAAGTTCTTAATGTTTCTGTTTTTTCCAGCTTTCCAGACTTATAACAAGCGCGCGAAAATATCTCGAGTTACGATCAGAGCTTGCCTTTCGAACGAGCGCATGTTCATATATTTAATATGCTGCGCCGCCGCTTTACATTGAATATTATAGCGACGCAGCGAATGAATGGGATTGCAAGGTTAATCGAATTTTAAATTAAAAACTCCCTCTCGCGCTCTCATTCGCCCCGACTTGCTCTACTAACATCGCCCCGACCACTAGAAGGCAGTTACTTTTATGCTCAATCATTTTACTTTCGCCACGAGCAAGAGTTGTATTAACTTTAATCCAATCTTCACCCTCCCAAATCCCATTTACTTATTATCTTTGATACCTATCGATCTCGCGCATTTCGGAATTTAGTTTAGAAAAATTCGCGAATATTCGGGTTATAAGCATTTTATGAAAAAAAATAGAACTTTGATGAATTACGAAATTAAAAAGTGTGAGCAAGTGTATGTTGCCCAAAATTTTCTCAACTCGAGATTGGAGAATTCAATTCTGGCTATAATACATAGTTTATGACTCGTAGATTACGAATATATAAATTTGATGAACCAAATTACCGTTTAATTTTCACCCTTATAAAAAGTGCCCATATTTATTGCCCAAAATTTTCTCAATTCGAGAATGGACTTCATTTTTGAATGGAAATTTATGACAGATTACGAATTTACAAGTTTCTAGTTTGGGTTGAGTTAACGTTTAATTTTCACTCTTATAAAAATTTTAATTTTTATCTTTATAAACAAATATTTATTTTATCGGCCATTCATTTAATTTATTTAATTATTAAAAATAAATTTAATTAATAATAGATGTATTTAATTTAATTAATAAATAATAGATGTATTTAATTTAATTAATAAATTCGACAACTAGAATATGTTTTTTACTTGGACTCAAAAGTTCAACTATTTTGTTCCATAATTTCTTTTGTTAATATTAATCTTTGATTTTCAAGTTACGAATTTTAATCTCATCTCTTTTGCATTTCTCCGCAATTATTCGAAAAGCACTGACAGTTCAGATATCTGCTTGCGAACGCGAAAAATTCAGATTCGAGATGGCAGGAGGAATCTGCCATCAAAGATTAAAGATGCACTTTCCGGGACGCTACACCCTGTAGGAACGGTTGCCGAATTGCATCGAAAGTGGATGCATCGATTTACGGGAAATATTGCGGTCTCTCGCCAGGCGCGGTGGTTGCATCAGCGCGCAAATCGCGCTTTATGAGGGAGGTAAAAGGAAGAATTTCGCACCGCGAATGGAGAACGTTATAACGTACGGGGGGGGGCAGGGGTAGCTGGCTCTGTCGCGGAGGATGACAGAGGGTTACAGTTAATATACGTCCTCTCGGTAACGCGCGCCTTCGTGAGAAAGCGAGCCCGGCACCGGTGCGCGACACCTGCAATTTTGCGCGAAGCGGGTCACGAGTTCCCCGCGAGTTCCGTCCGCCCCCGCAGAATTATAAAGGAATCTGCCAGCGCGAAGACTTCGCGTCCAGGTGTTCGCGTCGTGGATTTATATCGAAGATTTCGAGAGAGAGCTCTCGATATCGAGAGGCGGAACCAGTTGCCGAGATAAAACTCCGGAAACCGGGGCGAAAAAAATCGAGAAAAAAGGAAAACAATTACTGTAATAAAAAAATAAATAAAAAGGAAAATTACTGTAATAAAATATTATTCGCGCGAGACTATTTTACCTTCAACTATAAACTCTGTACAAATATCTGATGGAGAATATTGAAAAAAAGTTTCTACGGTTTTCGCAAGAGAACTTTTTTCATACGCAATTATTATTTTTAGCTATTACTAATTGTAAGAGAGTAATTTTGTAATTTTTCTCTCTGAGAAAAAATATCATTTATTATTATAATGAAGAATTATAATATTTTTTCAAACTAAAATTTCGAGATTTTTATTTATTAAAAGATTAGCAATACCTTTCTGGGCAGGATAATCTATTCTCTCTTTACAAGATCCTAAATAATAGTGGCATAAATATCGATTAGAGGATTCGATGATCGCGATAGGGACAATGTAACATTCTGTTTCTGCAGGTGACTTTGTCTCTTTGCTCTCGAGAAAAGTTTCTCGTATATTATGTCATACCTAAACGCGATACTATGGCCGTAACATGACGGCAGTTGCGGCACCAACCAATTCGTTCCATCATTCTCTTTATTTCTTTTTTTTTCCGTTGTTGACCGTCCGGATAAGAAGCTTGCTCTCGATTGTTTCGTATTTTGTGGATTGGAATTTTGTTACTTAATATATCTCATTTGCCGGGTTTGCTTCCTCTTTCGCGACATAATCTTTTGACTTAACATCTCGCACCGTGCAAATGTTACAAACTAATTAAAATACAAAATTAATACAAACTAATTAAAATTCTTAATTAAAGCGCAATCAGTACGCATAAAAATGTATTATATGTTATAAAGGCAAAAGCTCTCCAAGTAATTTTCAATTTCAGTGATTATTTATTTTCCTCCATTTCATATACGATAATTATTGTAAATAAAGCATTCTGTACGAGTATAAGTTGACAGTTATTTTGCATTATTACTTTTTTATTATTACTTTAATATCTGTGAATATTTTTTGTTACAGAGTAATTTTTCTCTCACAGAGAAATTGGTTTGTGGCTTTTGCAAAGATCGATGATGATGATGATGACCAAAATTCCCGAGATATTAACAATCGTGTTATCGAAATAATTGCTCGTAGCAAATGGCAAATATATTCTCATGTACATCCATTAGCGAGATTCATATTTAAATATCAGCGCGCGTTTGATAAATAACGCGTTTTCCACTCGCGCTTTCGACACTTAAAATATTTAAGCGACCGCATTTTCCGCACACAAAGCGCATTCTCGAAAAAAAAGGAGGGAGGAAAAATCGAAAAAAAAAACGGGATAATGCATTCTATTATTTTCGCGATTTCATTTCTGTTTCGGAAGGGTCAAATGCGGCGCGTTAATAATTTTTCGCGAAATACGTCCGTCCGCGTTTCCGCGTGTTTTACCAAACGGGTCGAACTTTGCCGTCGAAGTGCATGGAACGCGCAATTGAGAGAGAAAAAGAGAGAGGAAACGATTGTCGTACACCACGTGTTATTGGCATCGTCCGAATTTTACGCGGGGGGCACGGTTAGGTATAGGGAGCCCTTTATAACGCGGAACAGTTTTACGAGTCGCTTTCCGACGTCATTGAAATTCAACGATGGAGCAGAAAATATACACTCGCCGCGAGCACAAGGAAACAAATGGTTTACATTAGCGACGTCGGGAAGGAGAAGAAATGAGGATGGGAGCGGGGGGAGAAGGGGAGAACGAGGTTTAAACATATAAGAGAACGGTGGTGTTTGAAGAATAATCACGCGGAAGGGGGCGAGATGGAAGAAGGGAGGCAAAAGTGCGAGACCGAGAAAGTAGGAGCAGAGAGAGAGAGAGAGAGAGAGAGAGGGGTGGTGGTTCGGGGTCGACGACTGGGGCAATAAATTCCTCCGGTGGTGGTGGTGGTCGCTATCGGTTTAACTGTAACTACTTTGGTATTACAGCGGGGTAACGGCAGCCGCGACGGTGCCGCGATATCGAGAGAGCCGCGGATTAATTATCCACACGTGAAAACGTATTACCGGGCCCATCGATAAAACCGATGCTCCGCAACTTCGATTCGCGAGTGTTATAGGCTGGATCGGCAAGAAGAATTGAATGTATCGTGGATTCGATGTGCGCATTGTGCGGCCCGATCGCAATTGGATCGTTGGCCGATTGCAAGATTTAATTAGAATATATATATATATATATATATATATATATATATATATATATATACCTCTCGCGACAGAGACAGAGACAGAGACTGAGGGAGAGAGAGAGAGAAAATAAAATAGGAATAGCATACTATGTAATTGGTGTGCGATCTTTTAATTCCTCTAGAATTTTGCATAAAAAAGATATACAAGAAAGGTATAAAAAAGGTATACAGGCACAAGTACGATAAAGGGTACACGTAGCAGAATTTGTAAAATTAAATGTAAGGAAAACGTCTAAAATCTAAAGACAGGGTGTCCCAGACTTAACGAATCAGCCGTTAATGGTAGATTCCTGAGATCATTTGGAGACGAAAATTCTAATACTAAAATGTTGAAGAAGATGTAGTTTCGGCGCTATAAAAGATTAAAGATTACCAATCGGCGCGTTACGTTCTCTTATGCGATATTATCGCGCTGTACGCGGGCTCCTTGATGCGCTATGTTCCTGAGCATAAGAGAACGTAACGCGCCGATTGGTAATCTTTAATCTTTTATAGCGCCGAAACTACATCTTCTTCAACATTTTGGTATTAGAATTTTCGTCTCCAAATGATCTCAGGAATCTATCATTAACGGCTGATTTGTTAAGTCTAGAGCACCCTGTATAAAGCAAATTAAAAATAAATAATTAAAAAAATTTATAATAAAATATAATTATAAATATAAGGCGAAAAATAAAATATAACTATAAAGCAAATTAATATAATAAATAGCGTAATTATTAATTTGAAGAATTTGGACGTGGACGTTGGAACGATTGTAGAATCTTGAGAGGGTAAGAAAAATATTTGTTCATGAGAGGAGAATCGTTATCTGAAACGCGTAAAAGCTAATTGGGGTTCATTTTAAATAGCGCGTGTTTCGGGGACTCTTGATGGGTGACTACGACAAATTACTGTTTGCCTTGACGTAGTATGCAGATGGGACTCTCCGCGGACAAAGTACAAAGCCCTGGAACACCATGGTTTAACCGCGAATAAAAATATTTAGATTATCTTAAGCAACGTTTAAACGAGTGTTTTGACGCGAACATTTACCGCCGAAAATACAGTAATTTCAATATCAAACTGTGCGAACGCGAACGCATTTTATTTATCGTTAAATTTATTTTCAACTTCGCGACCGTTAAATTAATTTTAACATGTCACATTTAATTTCTGAACCCTTCGTTTTGTAAATTTCCAACTTCTCACTATTTTCCAAGCTAATAATCGAAATATGCATTGAGATTACAAGCTTGGTAGTCGCTTATTGCATTTTAAATCGGTGTTTCTCGTCACGAAATCTCACTGTGGTATTAGTCGGATGGACGCACAATAATGCGCAAATTAAATCTGAATGAGAATAATCCAATATCAAATGGAAAGAAGACATTCGCATCGATCCTTTTCACGAGGATTGCAATTATCATGCAGCTGGAATAGAGAGAGTCGACGACTTAACAAGTAGACCACCGTCTTCCGTTCCCCTCTCCGCCCCCTCCACGTCTTCCACCCTCGCATTCCTCGAATCGTCGCGACGTTCCGTCGCCGTCGACGTTAAAGTGATTTCGGATGAAAGTCGCGCTCGCGCTTTACGACCTTTATACGGTTGCGCGACGTCACCGGGGAAGGGATCCTCCTGCACCTGACGTCCTAACAGCTATGCCGATGGTGGGGAGAAAAAGCGTTGGCGTCGGCTCGATGAGAGAGATCGTCACCGACGTCTTCATTCTACTTCCTGCCTGCGTAGTTAACCAGCTGGAAGAAGAGTGGAGATGCCGACGAGAGGAAGCCCGAAAAGGGAGTACGCTGGGCCCCGGGGGCAGCCCGGAACCGTGCTCCCTCGAATTCCTGTTGCCCCCTCCCCCTCCCTCGTCGTCGTTATCGTCTGCTCTCGCGTTCAGTGGCTTCTCGGAGTTTCGTCGTCACCAGGTGTTACATATATACATGTATATGTGTATGTGTGTGTGTGTCATACTCGCTCGGAAGAGCAGCCCCGGGACATACAGGATTCAGGCCCGCTGAATTTCTCGGCCATTGCTTCCTTCGGCACAATATATCCTTTCATCCCGGCGTGCCTTCTTCCTTCTTCCGTTCCGTTGCAACGAGACGAAAGGGCAGGATGGTGGCTGTCGTATTTCAAGAATGTACGAAGCATAGAGACCCGCGAAGGCAGGAAGGGGAGATTTACCTAGTCCCTTTCTGCCCCTTTCCCGATGCAGGAAGAAGCGAGTATTTATTTTACAATATCCATTTTTTTAATTACGATCGGGGTGTCTACTTCCGGAAAAACGTGGAAAAGCTAGGGTTCTTTGTAGGGATTTTTTTTTGTATCTGGAAGAAGAGGGAAACACTCTCGGTGGAATTTTATTGGGAGAACTTTTTTAAAAATTCTCTCTTGGATAATTTTGCCCTTACATTGTAAGCAATCGACAAGTCAGGTAAAATTAAAATGTTTAAAATGTATCACAAAAATACACATCTATCTCTATTTTTTCACATATTCAATGTCTTAGCAAAATATTGAATGTGCAGCAGATATTTTTTTATTGCAAAAACGGGAAATGTTATGCAAGTTGCAAAAAAAATGTTTATCTTACGAAAGTTATTCAGTTTTTTTTCGGTGTGTTTACAAATCTAGCACTTGAAATTTAAGAGGTCCTGTGTTTTTCCTCCTGTATGAATGAAAAACATTAGAAAGCGTACACAATAAAAAAAATTTATTTTAAAAAGTGTCACCAAAAAATCTTCAAAATATTCTCTTTACCTGGAATTTTGAACAAAAATACCTGGAAAATCAGGGAATTTTTCTTACAAGATTTCAATATACAGGGTGTCCGATTCATGAGGGACCAAACGAAAAGGGATGATAGATTGGGTCAAACTAAGAAGAAAAGTCCTCTACCATTTTGCAAAATTCGCAATAATTATTAAGTAATAAGCAAAAATGTCACATGAAGGTTCTTTAATTTTTTAAATGGAACCCCCTATTTTTTATTATGTATTCTTATAGCTTATCTCGAGAGCTTTCCAAAACACTATAATAAAGTATTTCTTCATTGAGTACTTTTCGAGTTATGAGGCTTGAAATAATTTCTTAATTTTACATAAACCATAAAATATCTAGTAAAATATTCATTTTTCGATTATCTTACCTTAATACTTTTATATACAAAACAATGAGAGGAATCAATTGGTGTAAAGAAAAAACATAGTTGTTTTTAAAAAAAAATATGTAATTTGTAATTAACAATTACATATTTTTTCTTAAAAACAACTGTTTTTTTTTTACACCAATTGATTCCTCTCATTATTTTGCATATAAAAGTATTAAGGTAAGATAATCGAAAAATGAATATTTTACTAGATATTTTATGGTTTATGTAAAATTAAGAAATTATTTCAAGCCTCATAACTCGAAAAGTACTCAATGAAGAAATACTTTATTATAGTGTTTTGGAAAGCTCTCGAGATAAGCTATAAGAATACATAATAAAAAATAGGGGGTTCCATTTAAAAAATTAAACCTTCATGTGACATTTTTGCTTATTACTTAATAATTATTGCGAATTTTGCAAAATGGTAAAGGACTTTTCTTCTTAGTTTGACCCAATCTATCATCACTTTTCGTTTGGTCCCTCACGAATCGGACACCCTGTATAAGCACCTGAATATATGTACCTCTTAATCTCATCATTCGATTAAATTATTAATCCCTTTACCTTGGAAATGTATATAAATTTATTCATGATATTATCTAAAATGCGTTATAACAAATATTATACATTTTTGAAATATGGTCGAGCATTTTGGTTGTAAAGCAGCGACCTCAGCATCTTGGTTAATAAGAAGGAAGAAAGGAGAGAGAGAGAGAGAGAGAGGTGAGGGAGATGAGAGGAATCCTTCAATAAGCTTTGCATAAGGGCCCAAGAATTCTAGCTGCGCCACTGTTCGAGGCGAAGGGTGCGAAGGGTGCGAAGGGTGGATGAAGCAGAATGGCCGAGAAAATACGCGCAACGTGTAAAGACGTCGCGGCTTAGTGCGAGGATATTTATTTTACGGCTGCGCGATCGTCGTCGCGTGTGCGAGGATCTTTGGCTTAAAATGAGCGAGCGGCAGCGTAGGGTGAACGTTCGAAACAATTCCAATTACGTAGTTTAATGAAATTATTTCTCCGCGATTCGCCGCAGCATCCTCACGTAAAACGCCGTCGAGCGATTTCTCTCTCTCTTTCCATCTCTCTCTTTCCATCTCTCTCTTTCCCTCTCTCGGCTCTCTTTCGTTGTGCAGGCGGCGCCAGATTTATTAACTCGTCTCAGATAAAACTTTTTGAACGCGGAATATCGCGAAATGTAATATCACGTTGGCTCGCATTTGGTATGCAATCGGCGAAATGATACCGCCTCGACGAAGGCAACACTGATTTATAGATACACGTGGTCTATCGCCGGCCAATTCATTTTTTCTCCCACTTTTGAACCGTGTATTTCTGTCATGTCGAATTTCATGACATGTTTATGAATTTGTACCTTTTATTAAACTGAACATTTCCACACCTCGCTTTTCACATCTTTCCATAATGCGCTTTTATATTTTTTTTTGTCCTTTACCAATCAATAATTTAAAAAGAATCAAATGTGACAATTGTACTAATCGATATTATAAAGATAACATGAGAGTAAATGTGTTTTTAAAAAATAGGCAATTATATTATTAATTGTACTATTAATTATATGATTAAATATTATTAAAGATGAATAAAATAGAAGAAAGCAAATACTATCATTTTTGTGCATTTAAAGATGTTGATTAATAAAATGCAAAAAATTATGAAAATTTTAATTAATACACAGAGATCTCAAAAATAATAAATAAATCATATAATGTTACATGTGCATACTATCAATATAAAAAAATCTAATTGCATAATAATCAATCAAAAAGTGTAGTTATTATTTTTTTATTTCATATATGAGAGATTAAAAGCTGAAATACATTAAATTGCGTATATGTAAAAAAATTTCACAAAATTTTTTAGTCAGTATTGATAATTAATAATCGCATTCAATAAGAAACATTCTTTCAATTTTATTAATTTAGTGTTTCTTAGAGAACGCGACCTCGAAAAAAAGTGCGAGATTGTTGTCTCCGCAAATCATCGCTCTTAATCACCGACCAAGATGAACATAACGGGTGTACAAATAGTATTTAATGTCGCGATATTCAAACGACATGGCGGGAATAATTAAGCCGGTCTCGCCGCGCGATATTCAAGCGTTTCTCGCTCATTACATCGGGAACAGAGGAGGGCACGATTGTATACGGATAAGTCCCATACATAAATCTAGCGAGTCTATGGGACTCTTGAGCGAACCGACACAAACCAACACCCTAGGTTTCGCGTCGCGTACAAAGACCTGCGTAAGGGAAACCCATTACAAGTTTCACGATCGCCATCTGTCTCGGACCGGGACAAAAATCCGGTTCGAGAGGCCCGGGGACGCTTGTTGTCGGTCAGGACGCCGTTAATATAACATAAGTAGCCTCCGTGACTGGCCACGTCAGCTTGTCGGTGATGCCAGACGAATCGCGAGACAAAGAACGACTCGGTTTCCGGGTGCGTTTCTTCCGGCATTCTTTTTACGATCGATTATCCGTCATTATGCCGTTTGTTGTTCGGGCCTTGTATAATTTTCTGGATTTATTTCTTCACTTTTCCCGAATTCACTTTTTCATTTCTGCATTTCTTCATCTCTTTCACGTTCGTGTTTGAAGATTTATTTAAGGAAAATTGTACATCTCTGTGAGAAATAAAAGGCTCGCGAGAGACTACTTTTACAGGATGTCTATTCCCTAGAAAACATGAAAAACTTGGAATTCTCAGGGATTTCTTTTGTACCTGGAGAAATCAGGGTGTTCTTATGGAATTTTATTGGGACTCGGGGAATTTTCCTTTTTTTAAATTCTTTCTTTGATCAATTTTACTTTTATATTGCAAGCAGTCGATAAACCAAGTGAATTATGTGTTTTCAAAAATATATTATAGGTATATATCTATCTCTGTTTTTATATATTCAATATCTTACAATATTAACTTTGCAGTATATATTTTTTATCGTAATCGTTATTATGATAAAAAAATGAAAATTCTATACAAGTGAAAAGAATGCTTATTTTACGAAAGTTATTTATTTTCTTCACGTTTGCAAATCTAGCACTTGAAGCTTAAGTGTCTCTGCGTTTTTCCTTTGTATGAAAAGCGTTAAAAAATGCGTACCAAAAAAACTTATATTTTAGAAAAAGTTGTATCAAGGGATTTTAAAAATATTCTTTTTACTTGGAATGTTGAACAAAAAACACTTTACAGAGAATTTAACAAGGATTTTTTTTTGAGTAGACACTGTTTTATAAATGATATTTATCTTGGAGAAAAAGAAGAGCGCTAAAAATCTCGCGGAAAAATTAACTTTTCGAAGATATAATATCTTATCTCTTCTTTCCCATGTTTCTTTAATCCTTTGCGCATCGTTCGCTGAACACATTTGGCTTAATTTTCCGGCCCATCTCGACTCTCGCTGACGATGCTTTCAATAATTCGTGAATATTGCAGGCCCGGTGCGGACGTCGACGCTCCGATGATGACGCGACGACGGTTTAATAATTCCACGCATTTCCACGCAATAACGAGCGGTGCCGGTGCCTAATAAAACCGGCACGTGTGTCGTACTCGAGCCTACCTTTTGTATAAACAAACAGGAGCATCACGACAGGCCGCACGATATTCCACCGGTGACGATAACGGTAGTCGACGACCTGACAGAAGATGGGAGGCTGGAAAGGGAAGGCGAATACATACGAGTCCGGGTTGACATTATACCTGGTCCTCATTTCGCTTCGACGGGATCTGCACGCGTGCATTTTGCATGAACATAGGGACGAACGTGGAATTGGCTTCGCCAACCCACGAAACGATAGACGGAAGATGCAATAACGAGATACGTGTCGGCGACATTTGGAGCAGATTATTAAACGAGAGAACTCTCCGATCGCTCGCATCGCAAACTTGTTACACCTTCCTACAAAATAGTAGAGTCGAATCTCGTTAATTTTTTCACCCCGGATCGGATAGCAAAGTATACGTATGTATTTTTCCTTCTTATGAAAAATGTATTTCGCGATTACACACAAGTTAAAAATTTTTTTGTTTAAGGAAACCCGTTCTCTCTAAATGAATTACAAATTAGGATGACGATACTTTTACGAATTCGAACATTGTTGAAGTAACGACCGGACTTTCTATGCGGAAAGTGGCAAAAACTTTGGAAGCCGCCCGATTTTCTGAGCTTTCAGTTAACATAAATTAAAGAACTGCAAGTAAAAGAGTTTTTGCTCGGCTCGCCGGAGGTATCTGTGCTCTAAGTAAAGGAGAATCGATAGTCTCCCGCACACAGTAGAATCACGCACACAGCATGATTCTACTTCCCTTGAAAGGGGAGTAGCTTCAAAGCTTTTTTTGACGTTCGCCTTCCCTTTAATCAAAACGCGCGATCATTTTACTTTGACTTCGAAAATCGCGGGATTCGACGATCATAAATCCCCAAAGTGTAGAAATATTGTTTTTCGAACGTCTAATTGAATGCTAATGAATTCAAAAACGCCAAATTATACGAGAGATAAATCTTGCAATATTACATTTTCTTATTATCTCCTTTATTAATGTATTTTTTTATAGAAATAATATTTTTTTATCATGTTGGTGAGGTGATTTATCAACAATATCTTTTTAGAATTTTACAAAAAATAATGTGAAAATTGTAATAAAATGAATTTGAATCACAGTGTTTATCCAATAATTGTGTTCCAAATACAATTTTCCATTTAATTTCATTTTATACCGCAAAAAGCTTCATCTCGGATCGCGTGCGTAATAACAATTTACAACAGTTTGCAAGAATATTTAATAACATATTTATTTATTTATTTATTTGTTAGAGAAAAAGAGAGAGAGAGAGAGAAAATGTTAAGGAACGAGAATGTTGCTATATTTCGTCGAAACGAGTCGCGAGAATTCGAGGGACCCGGTGAATATGCTGACGTACAAACTTCGTTTATTATTGCTGTAGTGGGTACCGGTTGTTGCGAGAAGAGAGGCAATATCCGCGGGCGCAAATAATCCGAAATCTACGACGGTCGTTTTTGACGTCGCGCGAATCGTGGGCAATAAAAATCGCGAGATTATGGAAGATACTTAAGAATTACGGGGAGGAGTATATAAATTTTCCAGAGTGTGCAGAGAGGGTTTCTCGCGCCCGCAGTCTGCCACCGTTGCGGTTCATACAGGGTGTCGCAAAATTCATCGAGCCTTCTTTCAATCTTTCAAAAGACTTGAAATCGACTTCATTTTTTCAATCAAAATTTGTTGCACCTGTTACGATTATTCGCGAATTCTTAATTTCATGTATCAGACCTTTTTTCTGATCAATTCAAGACATGCGAGATTCGTTTGAAGATTCAGTTTACTTTATTAGTATGAAAAATTGTTGGTTATGAGGAATTTTTGTTGGAGAAATTGATCTTTATTTCTGATGTTTATATAAATAGTACGCTATTATTTTTAAATCTTGGATATTTAGCTCTTTTTATTCATTATTTTTACGCATAGTATATTCAAAAATGCATGATTCGACAATGTGACATGCTACTCTTTGTGAAATAAAAGAAAATCAATCTATTCTATATAGGATATTGAATTTCTAATTTTATTAGAAAAAATTAAAAACTAAAAAAATATCATTTTAAAGTTAAATAATTTTCTGAATTTTTTTTTAATTCTTGAAAATCAGAGAAATATTAAATATTAATTTTTTAAATTCTAATTAATTTTATGGAAAGTGTCCTTTTTCATTTAAAAAAAATTGAAGTTATTACATCCCATTAATTTTCAAAATATCATTACATCAACTTTGAAAACAGTGTTTTTAGAAAAACGCGTCTAAAATTTTACCATTAATTTTGCGAATTTTTCAATAAAATTTGAAACATATTCTTCAGATATCATATTTTCGGAAGAAAATTAATATTTCTAAACCCTCTAAAAGTAAACTAGAGGGCGGCCTTTAAAATAAAATTATTTTAATTTCTCCAACATTCTCCATAATTTTGCGATTATTGACGCAGTCGCGGATGAGTTTCCAGTTTGTCTTCCGATACAAGAGATTGCGCCGTGATGCAGATCCTCAACTACGCTCGGTGAGTCTCTCAGGGGAGCGAGTTACCCTATACATTCGCGACCATCGTAACTCACACAGCACGCCTGCAAAGTTTGTTTTTACGCTCGCTTGCCGTAATATGCGATGCTACCTGGCCGGCGGTAATATATGCGGCTACGATTCTAGAATCTGAAAAACAGCGGCGAGTAATGAACGATCGTTCGAGGGTATCGTCCAGGCTTCTGTTTTTTATTTGCCGCTTGTAGCTACTCGCGAAATTGTTCCGCAAAATTGTTCTCGTTCGCAAGGTGAGACAGGTATTGCTTCGATACGCCAGACGATGGGATAGAACGATAGAGCGAAAATGCATCGGAGGCGGAAATCTATTTCTTCTCTCGAGGGGCAATAATAATCACCACGTTAGATACGTCAAGTAATAGATGTAAATACCAGGAAGGAAGAAAAGAGAAGAAAGAAAGAGAGAGAAAGAGAGAGAAACCTCGAAAAGTCCTTTGAAAATTGAGACCTAAGGCAATTTACGGGGAAAGATGAAGAACGAATAATCAAAGTAAAGATGAAGTCTCGTTCAACGCAAACAGCCGCATCGATCGCGAACCATACTTTCTTCCATTTCTTTCTCTCTGCCCATCTGCTCGTCCATTCGTCAGGGTTTCTTTCTTCCGCGGGACGAACATCGGCATCGTCTTTTGATGCCGGAAACGGAAGGGAGCATGGATTGCCTTAACGAGCCGTTTGTTATTCGCCACTCGTTGGTCATTGAAAAAACACAGTGTATATTCGAGCAATTACGTGCTTGCGACTTTCATTACGGATTCGCCGAGATTGCTTTGTTAAAAATGCATTGCGGTTTGCAACGAATATCTTTGATTTTATATATATATAAGAGAGTTATATTGGTCTTTAGACTGCTTTATATTCCGCGAAAACTCTAGAGTGTGTCAAGAGTCGCGTATTTCTTCTTGATTACTTGGTATTTTCAGCGGAAGTTTATTCAATAAAGTCGCAATTTCACATTTTAATTAAAAAAAAATTTAATCATCTCTGCTTCTATTTGAATCCCCGCTACGTATTAAGACAAAGTTGAATTGCAATTAAATATGCATTTGGTTTTCATCGAAGGAGGAATCAAACTTGGTGTCGCGAGAGTTTGGAACATGTATAAAAATTTTACTGTTCAATACAAACAGAGTCTTGACGTACGTGAATGCAGCGTTGGTGTCTAAATTAGGGCGATTGTAAAAAAAAAAAAAAAAAAAAGAAGAGAGGAGCGTTCGAAGGCCGCATCATTTGAGCTCCTTTTCAAAATATCGATTTTGATTGACGAGCCTCCGGGAAATTTCCTTGTATCTGGAGAGGGTACTCGTGGAAGCTTTCGATTTTCCGAGGAGCACGCTCTTAAAGAACTTTCCCATCTATTCCCACACTCGGAGACACTTGGAGTAGATTGAACAATCCAGACGAGCGTCGCGGACGCCACCGAGTGTGATTCACGGTGGATCAGGACGATATGATCAATGATACTCCGCGGCACACAAGAGTTTGTCTCATTCGTGATTTGGCGATTCCATCCAACCAAGATCCTCGAGACAGGATCTTTATCCGTCGTAAGCCCGGCCTTACCGAGATTACAGCTTTCAAACTTTGGAATTCTCTTACGTATGATTCAAATTCCTTTTTTTTTTTACGTATTTGTAACAATAAGAGACGATGGCTTTATCGATCGAAAACTGACCGAATTGTGGAATAATTAATATTAAAATGTTAAATGATGTGAAAAATTGGTAAATGGTGGTTGAATTAAAAAATCACGAGTGTTTAAATTAAAGGATTATTTATAATACAAGAATGACGTGTTTAAAGAATTATAATTATACTGCCCGACAAAAATTAAATTAAATTAAATTTCAATGCAAATTTAAAAGTAAATTCTTATTTTTAAGTTAACAGTAAAACTAGACGTTCCTTTTTTAATATTTGAGACTTAATTATTAAGATTTATAATATTAATACTGTAAAAAAGAAAATGCAAGCTTTAATTAAATTTTTCTATAAAACGAGATTCCAATTTTCTCTCGCGATATATTTGATTTGACTTTATAGAGAATGCAATATGTTATGCATCCAGGAATTTATCCAGCGATTCGCATATATATTCGCGCAATTTAATATTATCCATTATTGCAATTATAATACATTCCTCGTTCGCCTCGAGAATACTCGTTTGCTCTGAGGTATTCGACGGTTTGTCGAACGACCGAGCCATTTTCGACACGTGCAGCGCAGTTCCATGACGTTTCGAGGCTCAGGACAATAGATTTCGCGAGTCGACTGGCTTAACAACAGTCGGGATACGGACTGTCCGTAATCGAAATACTCGACCGATCGATCGATTCTACAGGGTGATCGCGATTACCCGTTCGACGAACGTGTAATGTCACGGCGAAGCGGAACAATTGCTTAAGAGGCATACAACCGGCCACTAAATCTCGCCGGTCCGATCGGGCCATGCATCAAATTTCGTTTCCAGCCGAAAAAGAGAGAGCGCAGTCAGACGAGAGACAGATGGAAGCGGAAATTGCGACCAAATAGAGCGTCCCCGCGCGACAAGGCAAAGTCGAGGCGACCGAGGGAGAAGGAGAGAGAGAGAGAGAGAAGATCGGGGCGGCGTATATCGGGAAATAGGAACCCCGAATCGTTTAATGCCGCAACCCGGTCTGATTTCAGCATGCAAAACTTTTTCAATAACATTCCCTCCACTACCCTCCGTCGCCATCTCCCGATGGAATCTCGACCACCGGATTAGCCGATCGCTGGCTCGTTCCTTCTTAACCTTCTCCCGCCCCCGCTTCGGGACGCTCATTGTCAGACTTTGCTCGACTTGCTCGGCTAACGAAGACGCCGACATGATCGTCACGATGGCGATCGTTATCAAATAGCGACGCAGTTGTTTCCCGGTTGTGCTGTGCGCGCCAGGGAATTACTGGAGTATTATTCGCCTCCGTCTTCTTCTTCCTCCCCCGCCCCCTCTTCGCCCCCTCCTCGCTCGAGTAATCAAGATCTCGATTTGGGAAATCCTTGAACTTAATAAGACCCTCGTATGTTTGCCTCGCACGTGAAAGGCTGAAAGGAAGTCGGGGGTCTTACCCCGGCTTGGGAACCGTACAAGGACACGTTTCGCGCACATTTCGCGGCGGGTAACTCGTATCGACACCAGTCGATTGACGGCAGTGACGTATTGCGAAAATGTACACGGTGTGTCAAACGCATTTCCTCCTGGAGCTACGTGAAATTGCGAGAAGTCGGGGTAAAAAGATGCGGTGGAACGAAACATCGAAAATTGGATAGAGAAGAAGACGGGAATGCAGCGGTTTCCGGATATTGTAAGACTCCTTCTACCACGAATGTCGTGTCAGTTGAAATAAAAAGCAAATGAGGAACAAGCGCGATCGAACGACGTAGAGGCGAAGAATAACAAGATACTGCGAATGTGGGAATATTTCAGATGTTGGGAAAAAGTCTTAGTCTTGATAAACGCTTCAATTTCCGTCCACATCGTTGATGTATACGATAATTCAAAGTACATAATCGTTTTTATTCCTTCTTGCGGGACAAAATGTATATCCTCGTCGTTTTTCTTCCTTAATCCTAATTAATTTTCAAAGTTGTAACCTTCCAGAGAACTTCCTTCCACGGTTTATTTGTAAAAGACCTTGTTTCACCCTGTGAAGTTTAATTTTAAGTTCAATTTAAGTTTCAGTAACCGGAATATATCCGGTCCGCGTCGTGTATATTGGAAGTAGCTCCAATCCCGCGAAGAAATCCGTAGCCGAAGGAAGTAACGAACGACTTCTGCGACACCTCATACATTTGCCGGGGCTCGAAAAATGTCGGGCTATCGGTGACGCGGAAGGAGAAGGGGAGAAGAAGGAGATTGGGTCTCCGCGATTTCGCTCGTCGTTTGTAAAACGGACCTTCGCGATCAGTAGATCGAAGTAAAGGTTCCTTCGCCGACGAAACAGACCTTGAAGTCACCACGATGGACAACGATGACGATCCGTTTGTCAGATTGCCTACAAATTGCCAGAGTCGCGGTTCACTGCCGCCGTCGTCCATGATCTGTCAAGGGAGTCGGTTAAGACGAGTTATAGCGGAGAAAGAGAGATGAAAGGAAATAAAAGGAGAGAAATAAGAAGAAGAAGGAAGAAATAGACGCCTCGTGAATAGCAGGATGTGAACGAACGAGCGGGCTCTTGGGAGAGCGCGAATGAGTGTATAAGGAGCGTGGGACTGTGATTGTTCAGACGGAGCTCTCCGCCTTGCCTCGCCCACCTCGCCCTCGTCTTCGCGGAAATGACGACGACGTGCGTTGTGCTAATAACATTGCCTTTCAGCGTCGCCCGACGTTTCGGAGGTGGGAGATCCTTTTTCAGAAGCTCGAGAAAAGGATGCTCTCCCTGGCGTCTTCGGTCGCGTCTACCTCTCACCTCCCCTCGTCTCACCTCGCTGGCGTTTTGCGACGTAACGTGGCGTAAACGGACGATGTGTCTGGCGGTATTACCCTGCGTTCTAGTTATGAAAATTAGTACGACGAGTTTGCAGAGGGACTGGGGGAAAATTAATATAACATTTCTCTCTCTCTCTCTCTTTTAAACAGGAGAGGATTAATACGACGTTGGATCGAGAAGCATCGCGGGAGATAAATGAATAGATGGATAGGAGGTCATTTAAAACGAATTTAAGACATTAGGTCCTTTGGATGTTTATAGACATGTATTTAAAGTGTCATAATTTTGCTCTTTTAATTTAATATCGAGTAATTAATGCAAAAGATAATTTTCAGATGACTTCTTCAGAGGAGACGACTAATATGTAGATAATTATTAACAATGTAAATTACGCAATAATATCTTGTTGGAGGTGTAGCACATGATATTTCATGTAAAATGCAAAATATATAAATTACATATTAAATTCACGTGAATGAAGTAGAAATTAATATGTCGGATTTAATTACTGTTTTTACAAAGTGATATTTGCAAAAGTGAAGGAGACTTGGGTGTAGGTAGATCACAAACTTTATAAATATTAAATAGAAATGAGAGAGAGACGATAAAATTAGCGGCGCAATTTTTGTCGAATCTCTGTCGACCCGACGATCCCGTAATTTCCTAGCATATTCTCGAGAGATGTAAGAATCCCGTTGCATCGGCGGGATATTGTGTAAGACGATGCTGAAATATGGAAATGCGAGCGACAATAAGGGACCGTCCCGCCGATTGAAAATTCAGCGTTCCCGCTCCTCGAATTTTCTGCGGATCGATTCGTAGACTTCCGGCACGACGCCGAGATAAAGGAGACGTAAAGCGAAAATATTCTCGCATATTGATCACGCGCGTTTTACGTGTCAGGCGGAATATCGAGCGCGATTTTGCATACCGATGAATACATCGACTGGAATAAATATACCGGAATGTGTATCTACAGTCTTCTCGTTAGCGTGCATAATGTCGACCCTAGAGACAACCGTGGCGTATAAATCAATGTACGGGGTGTA
The DNA here is from genome assembly GCF_025532165.1 of Camponotus vicinus. Classification (NCBI taxonomy): domain Eukaryota; kingdom Metazoa; phylum Arthropoda; class Insecta; order Hymenoptera; family Formicidae; genus Camponotus; species Camponotus vicinus. The sequence goes on along the minus strand of NW_028141977.1, from coordinate 3,526,063 downwards.
TTTTTAGCGCGTCTTCTTTAACCATAAAACATCGTACACGTGTTTTTCTCCGCTAATATCAACCGTAAGCTCTCACTTATACAGGATTTACCAAAAGTGTGGAAACCCCTTAATATTTCGAAAAATACGCATTTAAAAAAAAAATGTTTCATACAAAAGTTATAGGGTTTTATGTGGCGCATTACACAGCAACATTATTATGACCTCGAATAGCGTTGTCAAAGTTATGTGAAGGTCATCTCCAACTTTTTAAACGGGACACCCTATATGCTTTTGCATATTCTTGTAGCTTATCTCGAGAGCTTTCCAAAACACTATAATTAAGTTAGTTTTCATTAAGTACTTTCCGAGTTATGAGGCTTGAAATCATTTCTTAATTTTACATAAACCATAAAATATCTAGTAAAATATTCATTTTTCGATTATCTTATCTTAATACTTTTATGTACAAAATAATGAGAGGAATCAATTGGTGTAAAGAAAAAACATAGTTGTTTTAAAAAAAAAATATGTAATTTACAATTAACAATTACATATTTTTTCTTAAAAACAACTGTTTTTTTTTTTACACCAATTGATTCCTCTCATTATTTTGTACATAAAAGTATTAAGATAAGATAATCGAAAAATGAATATTTTACTAGATATTTTATGGTTTATGTAAAATTAAGAAATTATTTCAAGCCTCATAACTCGAAAAGTACTCAATGAAGAAGTACTTTATTATAGTGTTTTGAAAAGCTCTCGAGATAAGCTGCAAGATAATGTAATAAAAAATATAAGGTTCCATTTAAAAAATTGAAGCTGACCTTCACATAACCTTGACAACGCTATTCGAGGTCATAATAATGTTGCTGTGTAATGCGCCACATAAAACCCTATAACTTTTGTATGAAACATTTCTTTTAAAAATGCGTATTTTTCGAAATATTAAGGGGTTTCCACACTTTTGGTAAACCCTGTATAACGATAATGTAATTCGAAAGGCCGGTCGATTAATCAGAAGTTTCCAACGTCTCGATATTTTTATAAATCAGTCTCTCGCTGCTAAAGAATTAACAATGTTTTATTCATTCGACGAAGAATTTATTTCATCGTCCTTCTCGTTTCGTAATCGCTGTATTACTCGAGCATATTTCACTTATCGAGTTATCACGTTGTTAACACGTGACGTGGCTTGTCAGGCAATCGGGTTACCGTCATCACGTGCCGGATACCTCGGCTTCTTATTACGGAACTGGATCTAAGGTCCGGCTGACTTATCGGGCGTGGCACTACTTGCGATCTTGTTCAGAGAGCGTTTGACGTCAATGGCCGTCGGATACATTTTTAAAGAACGCCAGCTATCCGATCTAGACGCCAATGGTCTGATAATACATTCATGTCGGATCCATCGAATCGTGTTAGAATATCGGCGATTCCAACTGCACGAAATATTAAAATCGCGCTCTTTCTCTCCGTCTCTTCTTTTATTACTGTCGAAGCCGAAGATGCAGCGTGCTTTATTGGACGTGCAATACTTTACATGATAAAACAGACCACGAAAATATTTATTTATTTATTTATTTGTTAAAGAATAAAGTCACTTTAGTACACGATAAGAAAAATATATCAACGGATGAGATGAAAATACATTTTAAAAAAGATGATTAACGATAAGATTAAATTCTGGAAAATTTAAGTCAAAGGAAGTTTGTAAGTAGAATTAGATACTATAAAATTTAAATATTTGAATTTTTTAATTAGAGATATTTTGATTGGAGATTAAATTAAATATATTTATTAGAAAAATATTTACGTGGAAGAGGTATAAAAGTTCAAGGATCTCACCTAACGAAAGTACGCAAAATTCGTATAAAATTTAGAGAGAAAAATACGCAGAAATACACCTCGTTATAAAGTTTACTGTATCTTATCGTAATCCAAACCTCCCCCAAAACTTGCGCCGATATTGTCGAACGATAGTTTTAGCCAATATCAGCGTCAGCCAGCTTTGAGCGATCCATCATCGAGGTATCGATACTTCATAACGCGAAATTTCGGATAGTGGAAACTATGACAGTCGCGCGCTGGCGTAAGCTTCATCGTCATCAGGAATTACGTCGTCAATTTTCTAGCCGAGCTACGAAACCCGTTTGACTGCGTCTGAAACGCGAAACGCGAAGGCAACAGCATCGTATATACTTTAGAGACACTCGCGTGTGTGTCGTGTATACGTATCGCGCTCCTTTTTTTTTCCCCTCGTGAGTAGTGGCAAGCGAAATGGCCAGCCGAGACACGAGGAGAAAAAAGCGGAAGAGAAACGAGAACGACCGACGATGACGCGTCGTAAGCTGAGCATGAAATCATTTATCTCCGGGATAAGCGTCGACGAGAGCGACGACACTCTTTCTTCCTTCTTACATGGATTTAAAGTTTTTCCTTCTCTCTCTCTCTTGCTCTTTCTTGCTCTCTTTTGCTCTCTCTCTTGCTCTCTCTTGCTCTCTCTTGCTCTTTCTTGCTCTCTTTTGCTCTCTCTCTTGCTCTCTCTTGCTCTTTCTTGCTCTCTTTTGCTCTCTCTCTTGCTCTTTCTTGCTCTTTTGCTCTCTCTCTTGCTCTCTCTTGCTCTCTCTCTCTCTCTCGATCCTTTTGCGGGTATTTCGCCGTCATTTCGCTTGGATGGCAGGATGTCCTTTCCCGGTAACTTATCCCGGTTATAACACTTCGCTCGAAGGGAAATTTCCGTGTCACTCTCGTCCGTCGTCATCGAGATTGTCAGATCGACGGATGAAAAAACGACCGTGACGAGATCGGCGTTAATTTTAAATAATGACACGCTCATCGATCCGCCTCTCTCTCTCTCTCTCTCTTTCTCTTGGAATATCGCGATATCTCGTCATCTCTGACGGAAAAATTCGAGATGATGCACTTTGCTGATGTATATGCGCATCTTATGGATGCAGTCGATGTCGATATACACTCTCGAGGACGCGGAGAATTTTCGAGTGGACGCCTGCTAAAAGAGTCCCGCTCTCGTGTCCATCCGCGGCGACTGCAAAACTCTCTCGACGAAGGATGTAAAATCTCTCGAAAGCGCGCCGACCTTTACCTTTACCGGCATATTTTTCGGCGGACCGTCTCCTATCGTGAAAGGATTTTTCCTTTAGGATAGGAAATAGAGTTCGCTATTGATACCGTTCGCGTATGAAAAATATGCTATGCATGAACCGGAAGTTCTCGAGTAAATATTATAATTCGTGCGTTTATTCACTTTCGACCAACCCCAATCTCCTCTAAGAAAGCAATCTCGAAAAAGCGAAGCGAAGTTATGCTTTTCCCAGAGTATACGGGATTTTCTCTCCTTTTCAATTTTAATAAGATGTATCTCTTCCTACCAGTTTAAAAATATATAAGATAATTCTTCTCTCATCGGATTCTCACAGAATACATAGAGCTAAAACTATACCCTTTGTCTTTATATCAAACTGCTCATTATGTTTCAGACTCGCTTAGGATTTCCATTGCTATTTTTCATTCGTGCCGCGTATTAAAATTGAAATAAAAATTATATCTACTTCGTTAATCTCAAGAGAATGAAATTACTTTCCACTCATAGACGGACAATGGATTCTTTATGATGTTACTTATTGTCGGACTTTCCTTTCGGATATTTTTAAAACACTTGGCAAAGCGACAGAGTCGAGAAAGGTAAGGTCTTTCAATTTACCAAGTTTCTAATTTTCAACATGTGGAATGCGCTCTGACAAAAAGCGAACACGATAGGAATATTCTGAAAAATTTTATTCTACTACAACTATGCGAGAGAAACACTGAGGCCGCGGAAATTTCACTTTGAAAGTCAATTCCGCCCTTTCCCTCGAAATTTTGGAAATGCATCGTTGGAAAGAATGCTCACAAGAGGAAAGTTAAATTGTCCGCGAGCGTGTCAGGGACTTTGTATAAAAGACTACGTGAGATTACTTTTAAAAGGTACTCGCCATGCAAATAATCTGTTTCTTTTCTTTTGTTTTTAGCGCGAAACAAATAACCGCGGCAACGGGGGCTTTTTTTCCCCGACGAGAGAGAGCCGTCTGTTAAATCGGCCCCTGGTTCGCAACGGGGGGAAGGGGAAGGGGGAGGGGAGGGTTTCCTCCTTGAAAGATACGTGCAAGACACGTATTATTCAAATTTCCACGTCGAGAACACATAACATTGCCTTACAAAGCACCGCCATATGCAGGCAGGGCGTTTTTATTCGATTTGAAACGTTGAATATCAAAGGCTTTGCAAAGTGTACGAGTGTACACGTGTAAAGCAACACGCACATAAACGCGAATAATAATTTGGGAGAAACACAGCGGAGATATTCGCGGAACGCGCGTCCCCGGAATTCCAGTTTTTTTCACCGGTCATGAAATACCAGCGTCGCGCCATCAAGTAAAATAGTATTTCAATTTGTCGTTTAATATCGATCTTCAAAAGAGGCAAGAAAGCAAGAAACAAAAGGTTCCCGTTTAATTTATCTCGCGCAAATTTCTATCCTCGATCCAATTTCAATACACGATCGTTCGTTTAAAAAAAAAAAAAAAAAAAAAAAAGGCCTCATCTCTTCCTTCCTCTCTTTCTCTCCCGCTTTGGATCCTTTCTAAACATTTTCCGATTCGTTGAAATTAGTTACATTCTATATATCGCGAATATATTCTCGCAAGGGATACGCGCGAATAGAAGCGTTTTTCTGGGAACGAGATGATATTTCCGGAATATGACTGCAAATTTTTTTTCCCCGACATTCGAGAGATGGAAAAGGAAAATCAGGACCGTAAAAAGCTCTCGATATTACGACGTTCCTCGCTTGATGGAGGTGGAAACAATGGGGGCGGCCGTCCCGCGCGGAACGTTATTAGTACGTTGCCTCCCTTCGCTATTTATATGATAATATATTCTTACGATACGGCTCTATTTCGCAAATGGCGCGAATGCCTTTTTCAGTCGGTCGACCGGAACATGATTTCCAGTCGTTCCGGTACAATCGGAAGAAACGAAACGCAGATCGGCGGTAACTGTCGATAAAATGGTCGGCGAAAATGGCCGGCATCCGCAGCCATAATACAATTACACGACGTAATAACGTTTATCACGTGTAGCTGCGCGTTATCATAATCGCGAAACGTATCGAGATAGATCCGATACAACGCGAGTCCGGAAAGTCGGTTCGACAACTCCAACATGATTCGATCGTCGTTGTGCGGAAAGTTTGCGTGCGAGGTCAATATATTTATGGATCTCTGGTAATTTTATTAAACCAGGGTGTCTGTTGTCTGGAAAAATATGGAAAATTTTTTTTTATCAGGCATTTCTTTCGTATCTGTAAGAATCGGGGAATTATCGTGGAATTTTATTAAGATTCGGGATTTAAAAAAAATTTTTTTTCTTCGATAATTTTGTCCTTATATTGTAAGCAGTCTTAGCAAGCCAAGGGAAAAATGTATATTTAAAGTATATTATAAATATATATCTATCTTTATTTTTATATTCAATGTGTCAACAAAATGTTGAATATACAGTACATGTTTTTTTTATTGTAATTTTTAGTGATAAAAGAATAAAAATGTTAGGCAACTGAAAAATGTTTATTTTACGAAAGTTATCCAGTTTCTTTCAGTATTTATTCAATTTTTTTTCAGAAAGTTACTCAACAAAATTAGCATTTAAAATTTAAAAAGTTATTCGACAAGCATCTAGCAAATCTTTAAAATTTAAGAAATTCTGTATTTTTTCTTTGCATGCGTGAAGAACATTAGAGAGAAAACGCATACAATAAAGAAACTTATTTCAGAAAAAGCTGCTCCAAAAAATCTTTAAAATATTCTCTTTACTCGAAATTTTGAATAAAGATACTTGAAAGATCAGGGAAATTTTCAGAGAATTTGTTTACAAGATTTGAGTAGGCGATTAAATTCGAAATTTATAAATTTACAGAGTCTGTTTGATGTTTCGCGAGCTCGATCCGATACATCGAGAGCTGATGTTATAATCGAATCTCTAATCACCGGTATAATATCATAGTTTGTTAGGCTAAGCTAGGATGAATCAGGTCACCATAGGTATGATTGACTTTAACGGCTTAACTCGCCATAGTCGATTAGAGAGAGAGAGAGAGAGAGAGAGGGGGGCAGTTTAGACCCAACAATGCATCTACAAATACGATTTAATATCATTTCAAATGTATTGCGGCGATGCTAAATCGACTTTTTTTTATTTCTTCAGATTTTTCATCATCTATGCACAAAGAAGATTTACACGAGTAGATTTATTTCACAAGTTAGCAAATATTAGGGAATATATGATAATATCTGATACTTTATTTTATATGTTTTTATGTACGATTTAAAAAAATATCTCAATTTTGCGTCGCCGGGAAATATTTTGATACTCTCGTCCTTCGATCTGACTCGTTCCGATTTACGAATTATCGGGTTTCCAAAGACGAAAATATATCGGAGCTCTCGCGAAAACGCGGTAAAAAAAAGTCGACATATGTAATGTATTTTTCTCATGACGTTTCATGTATAATTCCGCGGCGCACGTATCCGCGCGGAAATTGAAATCCATCAAACTCACTGAATACTTTACCTATTTCGCTTTAGTGCCCGAACGTTCGCGTATGAGCAAGTCAATCTTTCGTTTTAACGTACTTTCAATATTAGTACATGTTCAATATTATCCGAGCGCTAATTGAGAGCTTTCACGTTAATCAAATAAAAATCCGCCCTCAATAAAAGTATGTATTAGTACCTTCGAAAATATGGATCCGCTCGCGAATCACGCGAAAAAAAAATTGAAATGTCAAAATGAAACATAAAAATCGCGTATCCCGTAACATCTCATTTATACGCGAGAGTGTAAAAAAAATTTTTTTTAATTCAATCCTACTTTTGTGCCGCGAAAACGCGAGTTGACGTTGAAATCCGCGAATTAATTCCCTCTTTTTTTTTTTAGACTCTCCGACCAACGGTTCAATGGTCCTAATTAAGCGGATAATAGTAAGAACCATGTTACACGCTCGCTATTCTGGCATCTATAACCTACCCGTATATATCAAGCTTGCGGAACGCAAGCACACGTGCGCGTGTATTACGCAAACACCCTTCAAATAATCCGCAATTCGGTCGAGGCTCACGTAACGCGCGAGCGTTAATTAGCCCCGGCGTGTTTTCGTCGACCGGATCTCGCCCTTGGATCTCCACCATCCGTCTCGTCCAGCCCCCAGCCCCGTCGGGAATTCCGGTTCCTGAGGAAACCGCCGGATAGTATCCGCGCGCGTGCGGCTTCGAAATGTGCTACTACAACACGCCGCGCGAATATAAACGGAGGGGGTGGAGGGCGGGGGCGGGGGCGGGGGAGGGGGAGACGTGGAGGGATTGCGATGCGGTTGCTGATGGCGATACCTCGCAGCGTCTCCTCTCTCTTTGCCGACAACCTTCCAACCCCGCACGTCCATCCTCGCCGGCAATTCATCAACGACGCGAGCGCGATGTTTGAGGCGCTATTACGTCCCGACTCACCCCCTACCTACCCTCGGCAGTCTCTCCTCCGAGGTTGATCCTCCGTCTTAATGATACATCCACGAGACACGCGTATCCGTTGACACACATATACCTAATATGTCACAACTGTATCACGAGCTAACTTCTGTTTAGGGGTGCGCCGATACGAAAGCGTCGCGCGATGAATTAATCAGGGTGGTTACGTGAGCCTATCCATGTCTTATTTCGCTCTTGATTATGGTCCGAGTAATTTAGGTGACAAGAATTTCATTAAGAATGCGGAAGTCTGCAAGAGCCTCTAATAGGGTATCTATTATATAGTCTGTGAAAAAACATGGAAAACCTGGAGTCTCGAGGGATTTCTTTTGTATCTGCAAAAATCAGGGAATTCTCGTGGAATTCTATTGGGACTCTCGGGGAATTATTTTGAAAAATTCCCTCCTTGGTAATGTTGCTTTTAAGTTGTAAGCCGGCAAGCCAAGAATGATGGGTTTAAAATATATTGTTTATGTTCAAGCATTCTAACAAAATATTGAATATACTTTTTTGGAAGTTTTAGTGGTAAAAAATGAAAATGTGCAAGTGAAAAATGTTTATTTTTTATTAAAGTTATTCAATTTTTCTCAGCATTCATTTATAAATCTAGCATTTAATACTTAAAAGGTTCTGTCCTTTTACTTCATATGAATGAAAAACATTAAAAACATACAGAATAAAAAAGTTTACTTTAGAAAATTGCTTTAAAAATTTACTTTTGAAAATAAAAAACATTTTTTAAATATTCCCTTTATCTGAGATTGTGACCAAAAATATCTGGCAAAGCAGAGAATTTTCAGGGAATTTTGTTTACAAGGGATTTGAGTTGACATCCTTTAATTCCGAATTATAAACAGGAAATTAAAAAGTGAGGAATATATGATAGATCTACTTCATAGTGCTCACAATCAGATGCTTTAATTGAGCATAATTTTATACGTGCTAATTTTAATAGTAATAATTTTTATTATTAATCTATCAATTTCCTTTTAAATATAATTTAAAGTTGTTTTGATTGTCTAAGATGTGAATGATAATGATTAGAATTTTTTAAAGGATCTCTAAATATAATAACTGAATAGCTTTTTCGAATCATGCCAATTTTGATTATATATATGTAACGTTAAATTTTAAATTCTTAGTAAGCTTGTTCGCGAAGAAACTTCGACAGCGAAGAGTTAATGCAGAGCGGACTCATTTTCTCATTCTTCGCGGTGGGACAACGAAACAGGCGGAGGATAATAAAAGAGCCGGGAGAGGAAGAGGACTCTGGGTATTACGCACACGTCTCACAAAGCGCATCATGTACAAGACACTGGAGTCAAAGGTCACGGCTCCTTTACCATTGTTGTCCCCGGATCCTTCTTCCTCCTCCTCCTCCTCCTCCTTCCATTTCGCCTCTCTTTTTCTTGATGTCGGGCCACTTCAGTAGTCGAGATATATACGCGCGGGAACGACAAAAGAAACGGCACAAAGACAAGAAAGAAAGAGAGAGAGAGAGAGGGGGGGAGGAGGGGGCAAGAAAGGAGAAACAAACGATGAGAAGTGGTCGTTCTCGACAGAAGCCACGTCACTTCCTCTCTGAAACCTCGTGGACGCGGTTTATCCTATCCTCGCCGAGTGAATCACTCTTTTTCTCTGCCTCTCTCTTCCTCTATCCTTCTCCTAAGATCTCTCTCTCTCGAACCTGTCCCGCGCACTTTACCTTGCTCCCGTCTTTCAACCTGTTCTCTTCTCCCGGGTCGCGTGCTACGTCCCTCTATCCCTTCTCCCCCTCCCTCTCCTTTCGGTCTTCTCTTCTCGTGCTCTCCCGGCGCACTACGTCGAATATGCGAATAAATCATGCACAAACGCTTTCGAGGTCTGGACACGCTTGCCGATAAATTATTCCGTCGGTGTGGCGCACCTTCCGTCTCTTTTTCTCGCCGCCGGATTTCTCCCTCCTTCTTTTGCTCTTTGTCTCCGTCTCTCTCTCCCATCCTCCCGTCCGCCCGCAACGGCCAGCCGGCGTGGTTCCGACGTGAAATTTATATTGCAAATTTATTCATTCATTTATTGCGAGCGTTTGTTTACTCCTGTCCCACCGGCCGGCCGAATAACGGCTATGAAAAGAGACGAGGTACCGCGCGCTTCGTCCAGCGGTTACGGTGACGTTTGATTCGATTGACCCCTTTATCGCGATCCCAAGCTGCCGAGGAAGGTATTAAAATTTTCCTTTCATTTACATTCAGCATCGGCTGAATAATTTATTGTTATTAGTTGTAACTCTCTTTTTCTTACCTATTTTATTTATCAGCGTACACTTACTAATTATTGGCATATGCCTTAAGGGGTTATGTCTAGTCATAAAAATAAAAAAAACCGATTTTTATATTTTCCTTGAAGTATATCATATTGAAAATATTTCCTAAAAGTTTCAAATTAATCGGATGCAAATTGACGGAGTTATAAGTGTATGTTTCATGAAGCGCCAGAATGTATAACTTTGTTTAAACACGACTATAAAGCTTCAGCTCCGTTTTGAAGGCTATCAAGCTAATATATGAAGATTTAAATAAACTAAAATTATATGGACCGGAAAGATGATTTTGTGTAAATTAAAAAATCTGCATTTTATTTAAACGTAAACTTGACATAAATTTTAAACGCGTTTTTTTCGAAATCACCTTCTCAAAGTCGGCGAGCAAGATATTTTGAAAACCGTTACACCGATTTGCTTGAAATTTTACAGGCTTCTTCTACATATAAAAACCTAGTAGATGAACGAAAGATTTTGTTTTTTAATGAATACTTTTTTTTTATTTAATAAAAAATGAGCAATTTTTAAGTCGAAAAAGAATAGCTTAGTGTCAAATGGCTGCCATTTTGTCCCAAAACAATTTTTCGATTAATCCTTCGTTCATCTACTAGACAATTTCATACATTAACTACAATTTATCGAATTTTTAATATCATATGAACCAGCTTCGAATAGCACTGCTCACCGCGCAGCGCTTTTTAAAAACAATATCCGGGAGAATAGTTATAACTTTTACATTTTTAATATTTTATTTAAAAAAATATATAATAACATCCTTAATATTTGTACTTTCGAATAAAAATTTATTTGTAAAAAAAAATTATTACACTTTTCAAAAAAAAATTCTTAAACATACTTTTTTCTGCTGACTAGACATAACCCCTTAATATGATAAAATATTAAATAGTGAATCTTAGTGGTTTGTAAACGAATAATTCATGATTTGATGAAAATTATCTTGTAGGAACTTTTTTCGCAATAAATATAATGTTATACTCGTGAGAGACTCGGATGGCAAGTCTTTGCATTATAATGTAGTTTTCGTTTTAAATTGTAGATAAAGTATAATTGTGTGACTTTCGATCTGCAATTAATTATGGAATCTACCGGCGCTATTAAAAATACATTCCTTCATTTCCGTTATTTTCGAGTATAACAAAAGCACGAGGTCTTTGAAAATATTTATTCATCTAATAAACTACTCCACTTAACATTTCCAACGTCCATCTACCACGGGATTATTACTATTTTAAGAGAATAAAATTATCATGTCATGCATATATCGCATTCATCAACAACTAAGATAACTCGCTTTCAGTTTTTCACTCGCGATATATTCGAATGGGACGGAAGATCGTCTTGTTAAAGTAGTTCGCACAAAAATAATGGCGCCACTCCGAAACTGCCTTGTTACATTATTCGAGCGATAATTGAAGATATCAAGACTACATTTCCACAGTTGCCTGTCCTCATGCATTTCATATCTTTACGTTCTCTCTATTAATTCACAGGTCGTCTTTTCGCAGGGCTCGCGATAAATTGCGTCGATGCGAGCGAACATGAATCGCAAAATATATAATTTTATTTAAAAAAAAGCGCCGCATCTTTTTACATCGTGGAAAGAAACGCCGTATCGTATATCGAATTTCCCGGGTGCGTATAATTGCTGACTAATTAATAAATCTCTGCCTCTCTCACGTGTATAAAGTCCAGGTAAATAAGTCTCTCGCGAACGAACGAGAATCTGCAAGTCATCGTGTTTGCGAGCAACGAATGATGACGAGCGATCTCGAGGGATTAAAAAAAGTTTCGAAACTTTTCTTCCCATCAACAGAACGATGTCCCGCGCGTTCCTAATTTCTTTTTAATTTTGTCTGAGAAGAGAATCTGAAACTGATCATTCCTCCTTCCTCCAGCGTTTTTAGCGAAACGACAATATCTGCGTAACAAGGGGAATCTAATGAGAGAAGAAATCATATTTAATTACATTGTGACCGCACATTTGAAATGATCGAAATACAAAGCTCGCCTAATTATATTATAATGAACCGGCTTCCCGCGTCCGTCATCGCCGAGTGAGACGCAACACAGTTCGACACAGCAAAGTTGGCGGAAACACGAATTTCTAATTATCGTCGGCGAGAGAAACGAGAGGAGCACCGTCCCGCATAGATATTCGCGGCACGATAAGGAGGCGAGCGACTTGTAAGGGCAGAGTGTACACGAAGCAAGGTACAGGTGGGCCCGTGAGAGAGTCCCACACGGGGCAGACACCGGAACACACACCTTCCCGAGTTTCCACCTTCCTCGTTGGCACGATTCCCCTTCCCTTTTAGCATCTCGTCTCTGTCTGTGACTACTTAAGGGGTCTGGAAGGGGATCGTGCCTTCAAAAGGAATCGCCAAATGAGTTCATCGTCGTCGTCGTTGCACCTGTTAAAAGCCTCCAGGCGAGTCATCGTGCCAGACGGTCAAGTCCCGACGCGGTGTAGCGTAAAATCAGGTTTAACATATGTCGCCGAGTCAAGATTTTTGGGAGGAATAATGTGTAATAAATTATGTTAATCGAGAAAAGATTCTTTTAATTATTCTCTCGTTGACGAAAAAATTTATATTGTAAAATGATGCAAATCTTATTTAATAAAAGCATATGATTTATGATACATGCAATAAAGAAAAAATCAAAATATATATACATTTTTTCTTCTTTTATTATATATATTTTTGTTTCCTTTTTTTATTATATATATTTATCAAATCATTATATTTGTCAAAATATAAAAAAATGCTTTTATTTCTCTTTTTGTTCTTTCTAATATTATTCTGTTCTTTACAGTATTATAAATATACTTTTGACACACACACAATAATAAGAAGAGTAAAATGAGAATATTTCTTTTTTTATATCTTGACAAATATTTATTATATACATTTATTAAGAAATATGAAAAGTAAATCTCATTTCTCTTCTTTCTACTTTCTCATTTCTTTATATTAATTCCTCTCAACTATAAATTTACGTGTTTATTTTTTTCTGGCACTTAATCTTTTTCGGACTTTATTGTTTCTCGGAGGACGATACGATTCGACAGGATTGTTAAACTTATTTAGATTAATAATTACATTCTGCGACTTCGGGGAAAGAAAAGTGTTGCGGTTTTGAGAAATTGCGAAAACGCGAGTTTCCGAGCACACGTGATTATTATTGTGTAACAAGGTCGCGCGCAACGATTCAGAGCGCTTCCGTTTGCGTTTTTCCCTCAACCCCGAGCTGGACTCTCTCGCACATGTGTGCGTTTAGTCTTCCTTCATACTTGCTCGTGTACGAGTTAATGCTTTGAAAGCGAGGCAGGTCGCGAGAGGCACCGCCGTGTAATTTTCGCGACGAGGACGCGAGGACGATAATGACCCTCGTCAATTTTCGACGTGCCATTTGACGTTTCGCGAGAGGCGACTTCAAGCTGTCATAGCGCACGCTTTTCCGCGCGACCCTAAATTGCGGGGAGAATTTTCGCCGAGCCCTTCTCTCTCATTCAACTTCCCCCAAGGTCCGAGACCCCGAGGAGATGACCCGCGACCCGCCGTTCAGAACTCGGCTTTTCAACTTTCCCCCTTCCCCCTGGCTCGAGACGATGCTTCTTCATCCTCCTCCTCCTCCTCCTCCTTCTCTTTGCTAACATTTCTCAAACTCTGCTCCCTCCTCCTCCCGCTTCCTTACTTATGCTGTACGCATATGGACACGCTGTACGCTCCGTTTTAGAATTTTCTCACGCTCCGCCGGTATAAATATTTACAGCCCCGTAGACGGAGGCTCTCGTAGTGTCGCGAGGACGACGAACACGGAATAATACGAGACAGTGTTAGTGCGACGCGTTGTTCTGACGTGCACACGTGTATCCTGCACTTGTCTCACGCCCGGTTTGTGCTGCCTCGCTCGTGTTGCTGGCCGCCCTCGAGTCTCTAGATCGCCATCGCTATCGACCCTTATTCGTAAAGGGCCAAAATACTCCCTCGAGCGGGAGAAAAGGTCTCGATATTCTCGTTGCATCGACGAATGCACCGGATCGGTCGACTGACCCCCGAATGTCTCCCTCTCTTTCTCTCTTTTTCTTTCTCTCGTAAGAATAAACTCGCGGAGAATAAAAATCGCGATCGCTTCGTGCTCTTCTAAATAACCGTCGCAGTCGTGGTAGTTTTGAACCGAATCGAATTTGGCATACAAAGGACTGCGAGAGCGTATATCATCGTAGATCAAGATTTCAGAGAATAAGATTTCCGAAATAATATTACATTCAATTTATAGTTTTGTTTATTTTTCCAATAAAATATTAATGGGATTTAATGACACTTTTGCCGTATCAAGTTTTCGTTCAATCATCTATTTTCAATATGAAAAGGAACGTATTTTTATAAAAATATTGGATATTTCGGACGAGCAATTTTCGGGAAAAGTTAATATAATATATAGAGAATCATGAGAAAAAATTTAATTGATACTTAGTATAGTGTATAAATAGGAAACAAATATGAAAAGAAAGCTGTATATTCGCGATATGTATTAATTAGTGATTATTATTATTATTATTATATTATATTCAATTAAATAGTATTATATTCAATTAAAAATAATATTGTCTATTTTCAGTTAAATAATATTCTAATTATATATTCAAATAATAATATTATTCGACTTTATTCATTTTTTCAATAAAACATTTAAAAATATTTCAATGGAATTTGGTAGCATTTTTTTCGTATCAAAAGTTTGTCAGTTATTTTTTCTCAATATAAAAAAAACGTACATACTTTTACAAAAATATATAATATGAATACTTGGGACAATCAGAGAATTTTCGGAAAAAGCTAACATATATATATATATATACAGGGTGTCCCAGACCACCCGTACACTCCTTTTAAAATGAAAATAAATGGCTTTTGTCAAAAATCGCGAACAATTTTTAAGTAAATCGGGTACGCTCTATCAAATGGTGATATTTTCAACTTTTGATTCTGACCGGAAATACGCCATCCGGATTGGAAGTTGAATTTTTTTAGGGGAACATGGTACTTTTTATTACAGATTCGAATTGTACGTGAAAAAATAAGAAACTTTTGTATCAAACGTTTTTTCTGAAAGTGCCTCTGTCAATCTTAAAATTGACCTTGAAAGTAACTGTGATGAACTTTCAATAATTAATATTTCTATTCTTATTACAAAAATCGTTACATGGAATAGGATTTCTTTATTTAATTTACTGCGCTCTACCTCCTCACAAGTGCGTGAGCTCATGCTCAGGGACACCCTGTATATATATATATATATATATATATATATATATATATATATTATAAAGAGAATTATGAAAAAAGATTTAATCGATACATAATATAGCGCATAAGTAGGAAACAAATATGAAAAGGAAAATGTATATGTATTAACGATACGTGTTAATTAGCGATTATTATTGTTATTATAATTATGCCATTGTTAATTTAAACTATCGATTCGAGAGTGTATATGCGCGAGGCTTCTACCTAATATAATTTTCAAATCAAATCATTACCGCAAAATCGACATGGCATGATTCATATTGCTCCCGCGTAATTATCAGACAGGGTAAATACTTAGGAATTAATTGATTGAACGGTTTTTAAATGGGATTTATACAACGTTCGATATATCGCGTTACAAAATGACGATAAAAGCAACCGCCTCTCTCTCTCTCTATCTATCTATCTATGTGAATTAAATTGAGTAAATTGTATTTGTGAAAGAGATTCAATTAGATATTAATTTATCGCGCTTCTAGCCACTTCTACGAGGAGATTTTGCACCTTTTAATCAATTTTTCTCCTCGCACGGTATTCCAAGCCAGTTATAGTATCCCTTCTCTGCCGATTTCGACCGGCAGTCAAACTGTCCGATTCAATTTT
The DNA here is from genome assembly GCF_025532165.1 of Camponotus vicinus. Lineage (NCBI taxonomy): Eukaryota > Metazoa > Arthropoda > Insecta > Hymenoptera > Formicidae > Camponotus > Camponotus vicinus. The sequence goes on along the minus strand of NW_028141977.1, from coordinate 3,510,266 downwards.
AGCCCGCATCGCTCGTTTCTCTGTGTGATTCTTAGTGTACGATCGCACGGGGTTTGCGCTGATCACGGGATTCTGCAGATTCGTTAGATAGACACGTGAATCAGGTCGACACGTAGGCATGCCCGGTAAACCTAGGATGTCGAGCTATCGTTGATTTACCGGCGACCCGGCGGATTAAGCCAAATTGTAACCCGCGTCACCGAACGCTGGAGAAGCCCCTGGACCCGACCCACTCTGGTCCAGATACCTGGTGCAGACGCGCGACAAATGAACGGCTTCAACTGTTCCAACTCCGCCCGGGGTTTATATGCATGTCGGATTAATACAGGGTCCCCGTGGATGTTTACGCGCTCGTCGGGAAACGATGCGTGTCCAATCCTTTTTCGTTCATTAAATCGCGCGCGAAACGCATGAAGCTTTTTACAGATTATCCGTTTTCAATTTATAAACACGAACGCTTTCTGATACGCTATTGAAATTAATTAATGACGTAAATTCATCGATCTCTTTTATATTATTACAGGATGATGATTTTTATCGTCTAACTTATTTTGATGTTATTTCCCTCGATTGAAAACTACATAGAAAAAAAAAATCTGGATTCAGCGATACGATATAAAGAGATTTAAATCATTTTATTGAATCATTTGATTTGAACATTTTTTTCTTATTTAACTCTGTATCCTTTTAAATTATTACCTACGATCTCTCTTTTTCTTCTCGAGATGCGAGATATGTTCCAAAACAACTTTGATTGAGTGAAATGAAAACACAGTTTCAAACGAGGAAGCCCCAAATGAACAAAAATTTGATTAAACAGCCACCAATCGAACTTCAAAGGATGTTAATTACACGAGTAAAGTTTCGAAAGATGGCCTTTGCAGACGTTTAAATGGCGTTTAACGTTAATGCAGCAATCCTCGCTTTTCGCCCGCATCTCTGAAGGATTTAAACGCGTCAAACGCGACCGTTGTAAAGGAAAAAAAATGTCTGGCCAACAAGTTAACGCGTTACGCGATGGAACGCCAGCTACCGCGCTTGTTGTTTATTTATATTTGTTACGTTTAATTTACTTGTCACGGCGCATATTTGTCGTTTCCGAGCTTCTACTAACGATGTAAATACATATGTATGAATTATACACGATTGGAGTGACGGTTATCGACAAATGTTTTTCCCATTTATAACGACGTAACTTCACAAATGTGATTTAGCAATATCCTTCTTTTTTTTCACGTATTGAATATCTCCCTTTGCGTTGATAAAGTTAACTTTTCGAGTTCCGCGTGACGAGTATAACGCATCGGAAATATATATATATATATATAGATCTAAAGCAAAATGTTATTTAAACGAAAATGCATGTCCACCTGTGTGTTTTTCCTTGCATTTTCCCAATTTCGTTTATGTATGAAACGCGCGTTCGGCTACAGTTTCGGCCTTTTGCAATATCGCCCGTGACAAACGAATAAAACAATATTTTTGCAGTAATTGTTACTTGGGTTTTCGCGCGAATAATATTACGCGCCACGTTGAACGCAAAACGGTTTTGCTGAAAATTCACAGGGATATTTCAGCAAGTCAAAGAAATGCGGAAGCTTCGTAGAATCCCGTGAAATTGTTATCGTTGTTGTCCCTTGAATTGCGCGAGATCCAAATCGATGTTACATATTTCAACGCGATCGCTATCAAGCGACACGAGGGCTATTCCGACGGTCATTTCGATGCGACACATTTTGCACACGTCGCATATTTATTAATTTATGATATCTATAATATCTGTATGTATTTATTCATGTTTGCACTTTACTGTGTAAATAACATAAAAGCTACTGTATAAATTGAAAATGTGGAAGCTAGATTAATTAATAACGAATTTTAAATTAATAAGTATACTTTTTTTTATACATTATATATACTGTACATTACATAATATCATCCTAGAAATATATCCAAATTTTATATGAATCAAAATGGAGAGAAATGCAGAGCATTATACAGGGTGTCCCAGACTTAACGAATCAGCCGTTAATGGTAGATTCCTGAGATCATTTGGAAACGAAAATCTTAATACTAAAATGTTAAGGAAGATGTAGTTTCGGCGCTATAAAAGATTAAAGATTACCAATTACAATCGGCGCGTTACGTTACGTTCTCCTATGCTCAGGGAATCTACCATTAACGGCTGATTCGTTAAGTCTCGGACATCCTGTATATGAAATGTCAGTTTAATATCAATGTGATAATTTTAGATAATTTTGAAGAAAGCATTATTTATGTAATAAAAGAAATTCATATTTATCGTGTTTCTCGAAAGCGAGAAATTATTTTTATAATCCCGTTTCGATCAAGAAGAATGAAATAAAGAGAAAATGCAGTGAAATGTAGCAAACATAAGTTAAAACGTTGAAAAACAGGAAACATATTTTCAACTTTATATCCTAGATATTGAATTTTTTTATACTTAATATCTATTTTTCTCATATTTTATAACACGATCTTTTTCTACGTGCGTGGCATTTATTGTTAACATCGCTCGTTATAACATCACTTCAAAATCGAAACGATGAATTTCTCAATCTCCTTTACAAATTTCTTTCACATATTTACTATACCCGGTGTAGTCAAAATTTTGCAAAGGAAATTTGCTGCTCGCATTCTATCAGATTTCAGAGCTCTTTTATTATAAACGCGAATCAAGACACAAATAAAATCGCAATACATCTGTCAGGACGCGCTTTGTCGAGCACCATCTCGACTTTGCCGCGAGATTAATATTTCGGATAGATGAGGTAGTAGCTCCGCCGATAATTTCCGCGCCAGTTATTTCCGTCGAGTCTATAAAGGACCGAGGACAAAATGGGCATCGCGTTCTCCTTAAAATGCACCTCGGTCGACCGCACCCGCCCCATCGTTCGTCCCCTCGATGAATATTCCAGCCTCCCCACCTACTCTCGAGGCAAGCTTAATCTATAGTTCGCCGCTGTACACACAGATAGACCGCTGCAGCAATATCTGGAATGCATCGCGGGGTGACGTCGGGAATTCCAGGCGCTCGCAATGCGGCCCGACCTCCATTCGCGGTGACGGAAACAGTAAGAGTGGGAATTGTTCCGATGGCATTTGTAGTTTTAACCGGAGTCACCGGTTATGTAGCTTGCGCGTTAATTGAAAGGCGAGCGGTTGAGGTTTCGCGCGCTTTTATCCGTCTGGGGTTACGCCCGGGTTATTTTAAGACGATACTACTGTGCTCCGATAATTGGGGATCGGAAGCACGGAATTCGAAATTGCTGCCAGGAAGTGCAGAGATTGCGGCAAATTTTTATTTTCCACCTTAGAGAGGAAATTTTACAATTTCTATTTTTCCCACTTTTTATTTGGAATCGAGTGTTTTTTTTAAATTTTACACCGTTTATACAGGGTGTACCAAACTTAACGAATCAGCCGTTAATGGTAGATTCCTGAGGTCATTTGGAGACGAAAATTCTAATACCAAAATGTTGAGGAAGACGTATTTTCGGCGCTATAAAGGATTAAAGATTACCAATCGGCGCGTTACGTTCTCTTATGCTCAGGGATAATGCATCAAGGGGCCCGCGTATAGCGCGATAATATCGATATCGATAGAGGGATGAATATAAAATAAAAAATAGGATTCTGCAGTGAGCGTCTGGGACACCCTGTATAATGCCCTTTATATTATAACGTACTATTATCTTCTGGATTATATTTGCATTCGGCGCGACCGAGCTTAATCATTCTCGCAATCTCCCCCTTATTTGCATCGCTAATTACGGCTTTTTTAAGTTTACACTTTTCCGAAGGAAGTGCGCGGGCACATCCGCGAATCTATAATAAATCTCCACTTCGCTCCGTTAAAATCGCGCGTAAATGACGCTCCCCACCCCCTGCCTCCCCCTGCCGCCCCCTGGAACGCATTATTCGCGGAGAGAGTTCGGCGTGTCGCTCCATCACGGCGACGATTTCGATGCGGAGTCACGATTTGATATCACAAACGCGTTACGTACGTGACGCTCGTCGGCTTTGGATATCGGCGACGCGATCAAAGGGATTCCCTAATGTAGAACCTAGGCGAACGCGAGATCCCGGTCGTTCGTTCGTTCGTTCATTCGTTCGTTCGTTCGTTCGTTCGTTCGTTCGTTCGTTTTGCAGAGAGAGAGGAGCGCGCATGGTTCGATATCGAATCGATATTCCCCTTTAAACGGCGGTAACGCGATATATCGCCCCCCCTTTCCGCGCGCGCTTTTTGCTCCGGCGATTTCCCTCCGCCCTCTTCTGGAGGACGGGAGGAGGGGAGGAGGAGGAAGCGAAAAAAGGAGGAAAAAAAAAATAAAAATTGTCCGTATTTCCGTCGATCGGTCCTCCGGTCCCTGGGTCCGGTCAGTCGATCGTCGAGCGATACGGTTGGAGTCACACAAAAAGCGCACTCGGGGACACGAAAGTAGCATTGTCGCGTTACAATCGAAATCGAATATTTGAAAAATACGCGCCCGTTTGTAATTGCATACGCGTTCGTCGTGCTTTCGCCACGACGAATCGACCCTGGAACGTACGGTATGCTTAACAAACAAGCGCGGTGACCACGGCCGGATAGATAATCTTTCAAGTGCAAATAAAAACGTAGAAAAGAGGGACGCAAAAGTACGAATTAAAGGAGAAATTCTTTTTTTATCAACGAAGTAATATGGAGCGATTATGGGGGATATTTGTTGTGTTCTGAAGATACAGTTTAATTGTGTTACTTCAAACATATGTTTGTGTGCTGGAAGCGGTTTATAGGTTCAGCGCAGACTTGGCGAACGAGATACTCGATTCTGTTTGCGCAAAAATGCACACACTCCAGTATGTCTAATAGAAAAGTAAATAAACGATAAGTCACGGTCCCTCCGATAGCAACGTAATACTTTTGTTGGACCGAACAATGATGGCTTTTCACAATCATCGTTATCTCGTTTCTCGAAAAGAGCCGCAGGATATTCTTTTTTTTTTCGGGAATTCCCTCTTTCTCTTCCTCTCTTTGTGTACGACATATGCAAATTTTGCGCAGAGATGGATTGAGTTATTTTTCGGCAACCAGAAGAGAATTACGACGTTGCGCTTCTATAGTGAAAGGATATATGGGAGAGTTTTTTCCCTCAAAAAAAAACGATTGAGGTAATTTGTTTTTTTCATTTTGCAGACGAAAGATGCATTGTTGAACGTAATTAATGTCATCAAGCACTGCTCTATACGTTAAGGATGCTTTACGTAAAAAATGTTACAAGAGTAACAGCTGCCTTTATGACTTTTCTCCAGAAAAAAGTAACGCAAGATTGCATTTGCGGTATAAATGGGAAGAAGGGAATATTGGCGTGGATAAGGATTTAGAAAAAATATCCCTACGCCAGGACTGACGAGAAAACTAGTGTTTTTATCGCGAACAGATTTCCTACTCGGACGAACCAAGTCACGAAGCGTCGAGGGGGGGGGGGGGGGGGAGAGGAAACCCATCTCCACCTCCTTCATCTTCAACGCGGGAAGAAAATGGGTGATCGCGCGCTCGAATAGATATCGGGGCGATCAAGTCGGGGATGCACGCGTCCCATCAATAAGATCGGAATCGCATCCCATCCGGTATCCGTGCCGGATCCACGCGCGAATTTCCCTGCGTACGGCGGCATTTTGCCGCCATAGTCATTTGTCCGTCACACACGTCGGAGAGGTCGTCGACATAAAACCGGAAGCGAATTATGTAGTCCGATATAAATCAGCCGGACACACCCCATTCGCGTCGCGAACAGGTTATTATCGACGGTGCCATTTAATCCCCCCCCCCTCCCCCTTCCCCCCCGTCGCCCTTCCCTTCGTGCATGACTGACCCAGTTTTTCCGCATATGTGTAGTTTATGTATGCCCGCGAGAAATCCTGGACAGAAATTCCGAAACACATGACAACGTACAGGGATTGAGAGGGCGGTTCACCCTTTTTTTTACACGTGTCGGTCGATATTAAAATAATCATACTTTCGCGCATTCTCTATCGCCCAATTGTGCAGAATATTAATACATGTGCGATTATTTTATTCGAATTTTTAATAGGTTCCAATGAAGAATAAACGGAAACAATTCGAGTACTTTTAGAGCAATCTTGCGTCTCGAGATAAATTTTTATTTTACTCGGCAAAATTGATTTATCGCGCGAGGGAAATTACGAGAAAATTTCGGTTTAAATTTCTACATTATCTTCCGTAAACTCACGCTTCCGGTAAATGCTAATACTATTTCCGCGAGTCATTATTATGCAAATGCCAGTTTCGCGAGCAAGCGAGAACATACTTTTAGTTCACGCGAATTATACTTCGCATTGGTTATTCGCGACGAAGTCTTAGTACCATGGTCGATCAAAATAATTATACATCGAAGCGATTAATGAGATAAATGTGTGCAATATGAATTAAATGAAATTAACTAAAAATATGATAACTATTTACTTTATATATGTATGTGTGTTTAAAAAATCATGATAGATATTGTATTTAAATTATTAGTGCAAGATTGCGATTATTATAAAATTATTTGATATAATTATTATTTTATATCCAATTATATCGCGCCATTGGAGAAATAATTTAAATTTACGCATCACAGGCACCCTATTAACTTAACTAACTCCCATATCTATAGTTGGTGCGTAGTGCGCGAGCGTGGGCGAAATCTCGGAGTAATCCTAGAGCTTCCTCTTTAATCCTGAAGCGTTTATCGTGAACAGAAAAGAAATAAAATGCGAAAGAGAGCAGTTTACTATCCAGTGGAAGCTAACCTGTTCGATAGATGGACCATACTTCGAGTTCTGATCCTTATGCCAATATTGATTCGATTAACCTTCCTTAACCCTCGAAGGTACGAGCCGAGGGGTTTGTCTGTCACTGACAGCTAGTAGGGTGTATTTCGAGGTGTGCTGACCCTCGATAAGTCTCGAGCGAGGGATCGCAGAAGACGAAAACGTTATCGCGTGTTACATCGCGATATTAAACGATCCCTTCGCGTTGAGAGCGTACGAAATTTTTTGCTGAAAGCAGCATCCCTTATATACGTTTCATGGGATCCTCAATATTATACATCTCCGGATTCCTCCTTTTAACGTATGCAATAATAATTTTTTCGCCGTCAGTGATAAATACAATTTAGCTTATCGGATAAAGGGACGATTGTTTTTTCGCTCGATGAACGCGTGCTACATTTGTTTCACAAAAGTGGCGATTTTCAAAGGGATCTCGAAAGAATATGTGCAAATAGTTGTTAATTTAGTTGATAAACGCGGGCGTGTGCATCGTGTATTTATTCTTCCGATAAAAGGATTTCATAAATACGGGTAAATGGTCGACAAATTTACGACAACCGTTGTGTATACAGAATTGGTAAAATACCGCACGCTGTTTTTTCAAACTGAATTCAGAGCGAAACGCTGATCTCTTTTATATGCGATATTAATTAAATATAATACAGCTCTCTCTCTCTCTCATAAAGATATTAAACTTTTGTCTAAATATTCCATTCCATTTTGCATTTATACACATACACCCACATGTACACTTTGAATACAACAGAAGTAATAACCATCAAACACTCGTTGTTTGTACAGTCTTGCTGTAATCCCTAATAAATGCGACACCTGTTCCCTGATGTGTAATTCGCCCCGAGAAAGAAAATCCCTATTAATAAAAGGAACGCGACACATCTCGATCAAAACTCAATCTCGATGCTCCGGTTTGCATTAGTCGATCGGTTAGCTAATAGTGATAGCTCGCCGGTAGTTTTACCGGTTACACGAGATTAGAATTTTTAGATTCGCATCACGCAAAATGTAATGTACGAGCTTGCACCGTTATTAGCGCGCTTCTAACGGTCGATAAATTGCTGCCCCGATCGAGATGTAAGACTGATAACGTTTCTAGATGTATCTTTTTTTTTTTAAATATTTTTCCTCTTTTTCTTTTATTTTTCTAAGGGCTTTAAATCGAGCAGTAAATAAACGTAGCAACTATGAGACAGAATTATAGGGGAGGAAATTAAAGTTTTTTTCTGCACGTGTATATAAATTTACAAGTGTCTAGAATGCAAACTAGCAAAATGTCCGAGTTCAACTGAAATACATTAATATCGTTTATGTTGATAAAATTTTCTTTGGAATTTTTTTTCTGGAAAAAACTCGATTTGTTTATCTTACTTTTATTTATTGTATAAAGATAAAACGGATAAACCAAATTCTTGATTTAAAAAAAATGGATGCAAATTTGAAAGAAACAAGAAAGAGCGAGAAATAAAGACATGTGAAGAGCATAATTTAATTAAATGCTGCGATTATTAGGAGGATGCTAATAATTATCCGGAATCGCGCGTAGTAACTATAATAGTTCGTCAAGTTTTCGCAAATCTTTGAGCGCGAGTCGCTCAAGTTTCTCAGAACATTACTTAATTTAATCGCGCAAACTCCTAGCTGCGAAAACAAAAGAAAATAGAGAGCGAGAGAGAGAGAGAGAGAGAGAGAGAGAGAGAGAGAGAGAGAGAGAGAGAGAGAGAGAGAGAGAGAGAGAGCGGCATCGAGTGGTCGGGTACGAGCACGCCAATTATAATTCGCCTCCGTCTCGATTTTTATCGGAAGTGCAGTAAATCCGCAGAAGCTGCTCTCTTACCACCTTCCACTTCGATCATTCGAACGAGCTGGAACTTTTAATTTCACGCGTTAATGGCAGCCGCCTCTCCCTCCCCCTTCCTCCTCCCCCCGTCTCCTCGGTTAAAGGATATTCTTTATTACTCCGCAGTCGATCCCTCTGCCCGCCCGCCCCTTTTCCAGCTCTTCGACGTGACTTTGGAGAGCTTCCGGTCTGCGGGTTCATCGGAGGGTTGGAGTAGACGATCGACAGAGAGAGAGAGAGGGAGGGGGAGGAGGGGAAAGAAGGTGAAGCTCGCGCGAGAGACGAGGGGTTAATCACGACTTTGGAGAAATATTTGCGATGGTATGCATCCCCCGCATTCTCGTTCTTCGTTCATTGCAACGAACCGTTTTCTCCCCTCTTTGTCGTCCTCGTCTCTTGCTCGTTCTCTTGCACCCTGCACTCTGATCCCTCAACTCTGGCATTTTTTTTTTACATATTCTACATGTTATACCGCGCTTTTCGATACATCGTTCGTATTGTCGCCAGCTTTCGGGTGACCTCTTTCCTTCCTCGCGAGTTTTCCAGCCTCTAGGAATTAGTTGAAAAATTTATGGGCAATGTTCGCTAGTTCGGTAGCTGAGAATGGAGAAGAGATCTTATCGAGCGAGAAGAATCTCACTTTCTTATCGATCTCGCGAATTATACTTGCTTGAGATACGCGATGAGATTCTGAGATCGCGATTTAGGGGGGGACTGTAATAAAGTGAGAGGCTCGCGATGTTATCTCTTGTTAATGGACGTAACGGAAATAGTAGAGATATAATTAAGATAGATCGTAATACATGTATATGAATTATAAAGAATGCAATTAATGTAAAGTAAAAACAATTTCGAGTTTCCCTCTTTTTTCGGACTAATTTCTATTATCAATATTCTGCGACTAGAAGCATCTATCTTCATTTTGCGGTGAGCCACAAATGCCCTGCAGTACCTCAATCTATAAGCGGCTTGGGGTGATGGTATGCTAAACCACACAAGAGAAAACCACACTTGAAGTACTTGGCTTATTACGTCTGTATCCAAATAGTATTATGATTATTAAAAAAATATAAAAAAGAAAGGGAAAAAAAATTCCCTTCTTCCTTTTTCTAAACGTATAAAATAATTCAAGAGAGACAAGAAATATAGAAAAAAAGGTGCTTGAATCTCTTATCTAGTTCTCTAGTTTAATTATTCTGAAATTTATTCGGAGTAACTTAAATGTGCATCCCCAAAATCCTTCAGAGTTCCTTTAATATTAATTCTACTTCCCAGATATCGAGATATACATGTTGAACGAGACTCAATTATTTCAGAATCTTTCTTCATCGTTTGACCCAATTTGTCGGAGTATTTGTGTTATATACGTATGTTGAAGTTTGTTCCGCAATTTTCTCTCTTCCTCATCCTCTTTCCCTCCCCTTGCGAGTATGAAACTATCCCTCGACGATATATCTCGTTTCGTGTTTTCCTACAACAATCTATGACCTAATGAAGCGCATCCGCCCGACTTCCGAATCTTTTCTTTCTTTTTCGCCGACGTCTCTTGACCCCCATCGTCTCTCTCTCTCTCTCTCTCTCTCTCTCTCTTGAATCTCTCCACCTCTCTACTTCTCTTTCTCCCGTACTTATTAACCAGTCATACCCTGGATCCTCTTACCTTTGCCATTTATTCCGCCCTCTTTTTTTTCTTCCATCGACTTCTCGGACTTTTCCCAAACGAAACGAACTGTTTCGAACTTGGCGATTCCGCGGGGTTTCATTTACAGTTGCCCAAGTTTCGCGTCTCTCTCAATTACGATTCGTTGACGTTTCACAACTTCTGTTCGGACGAAGCTGTTTGAGAGGTACCAGCGTCACCTGTAGTTTTTCCAACTTAGCGGTCGTTTTCTGTGTATCATCTCCCACGCAAATTTCCATTACAATTTTTATCTGTCAACACTTCGTCAAAAATTATTCAGTCAATAGTACATCAGACAATCACTTCTCTCGATTTCGACATACATTATATTATTTATATCCTGCTAATAAATCCTAGCAAATTTTTATCGATGATTCTTTCGGCGCAATTTTCAAGATCCAAGAAAACGCGTCTTGCACCCTCCATCCATGTATTTATTTTCGTCACATTTGCACAGGGTGTAACGAGAAGAATAAAGCACGAAAATACGAAATTGCAATCGACGCAATTGGTTTCCCCTGAATTTCGTAGCTAGACAAACAATAGCGTGACCGGGGGAGAGGGTTTTTTTTTTTTTTACGATATCGCGCGCGGTCCAGCAAAATCGATACTTTTCCTTTCTCTCTTTCTCTTTCCTCCCATCCACCCTCCGCCCTCCCCTCCTTCCGAAAATCACCCACGCTCGAATGAACTCGCCGTCGCAAATTTGTTTCACGCTCGCTCGAGTCTCCCCAGAATTAATCCACTGGCCATTACCAGCCGGGGAGGGGAAACAAGAGGGGGGAGGGGGTACAAACCGCGCTTTGTGCGCGGACATGGTTCGCGTTACGAGCCATTTTGTCGGCGACAACAGATGGTATACGACGGCCCGCTTTTTAAGGGTATCGCGTCCCCGGGACGCATAACGGGCGTCAAACATTTTTAACGCGCGTTTAAATAACCCGCAGCCAATCGGCACCGCAACACAACCCATCGTCGTTCGCGTGCCGCTGTTTGTTTATCGTTTTTTAATTGTCGCCGGCTTCCGGTCAGCGACGATTCGAATCGGTATATCGTTCCGGTAAATTTTCGGTACATGAATGGGGAAAAGGGTACTTTGTATGCATCAATTCGTGGCTTGAAAAAATATTGAGAGGCTAACATGAATCTCCCGAATTGAATTTTGATGAAATTTTTTCTTGCCGTTGTTAATCATCGTTAAAAAAATTAAGGAAATATAAAATAATTTTTTTCTTCGGGATTTATTATATATTATTATTTATTTATTATATATTATTATATATATAATATTATATATTTATAATATTATATATTATTTATTATATATTATTATATTATATATTATTTTATATTATATATTTTATATTATATATTTATTATATTATATTATATATTATATATTTTATATATTTTATATTATTATATTATATATTATTATATATTATTTATCATATATTATATTATATATATATTAATTGTTTTACCAATCTTCTTTATCGAGATGGTGGAAAGTAGGGCGAATTGCAATTGGATATCCGCCAATGAAATGCGCGAAATTCACAAACGTTCGCCTTCGATATCTCGGCAACGTATGTGTTTCCCCGCGTCGCATCCCGGGCGATAAATCATCGGCAGATGGGAACCTCGACGACTGGAAACCGTATAGCGAAGGCGCCGTTTACCGGGGAATCGGAAAAAAGAGTGGAACGAGAAACGATATATGTATATATATGCGAGCCACGAAGAGAGAAAAGCCAAGGACGACCTGCCGCGATTACGTGCGGTTCCCTGCAACCGATCGTAGGGCGTAGTATGTATGTGAGTAATAATCGTCAGCATCCGCTGGGCTCACTTAACTAATGCCCTTGCTCCACTCGTTGCCATGATCCTTGGAACACGAAAGAATCTTGGAAAATATCTTACCGCAACCGCATACGTTCGTTCTCTGCTTTTTCGCTTCTGCATCCATGACCGTTTGCGAGAAATCGAAAAACTTTACTCGGTTTTCACTGCCAAAGATGTGAAGGGATGATAAAATTGAAGGTTAGATAAATTTAGCCTGCATTTAATTGATTCAGCTCGATGCATTTATATAATTGGCGCACTATCTGAAAGAGAGGGAAAGAAATTCAGAGAAATAGAGAGAGAGAGATTTATACATATATATCTTTGTTAAATTCATATAGGCTTTCTAAATTATATTTAATGCAATCGACATAAAATTATTTTTGAAAAATAAGGAAATTGTCAGATTTAAGAAATATTAACCAAAGGTCACATCATGGATCACTTTGACCCTATCGATATTTTAACAATAGGATATTCCAAAATATTTCTTAATCGATAAAAATAATGTTTAAAAATTATTTTTTAACTACTGTTGCATATGATCATTTTCTACAGCTGTCAAGGAAATTTTATATATAAATTTTTGTAAATTTTTTCGAGCAGCTGGAACTGCGACAAGACGTTTTGACCCATATGTGACGAGGAAGAGAACAAAAAGATGCGTGACCTACAAAAATTAACTTGACGACATTTGTGTGTCAACATGAATGAATATCACTGCGACATACGAAGACAAGAAATTAACTTGATTTGGGAAAAATAAACGCAAATATATGTAAAAAGTTTCGTTTTTCAAACGCGCTAATCCTAAGATTCAAGTAAATACATGTATAAAATTTCTCTTTTTACTACAAATATCACGAGCTTTAAAAGATTATTTCGTCGTAAAAAGATGTTAAAAGCCTTCGGAAAGCTACGGAGAACGAATTATCCAAGCGTAAAACACCTTTGCTCTCTAGCTCAGGAATTTTTACGCTGTTAAAACTCGTTTGCACGCTGCTACGCGTCAAGGGGCACTCTTATCGATCAACAATTATTTCTTGTGTTATTTATGCCCGTGATAAATTCATAGTCGCTTTAAAAGGCACTTTATACGTATAAAATACGTTCAAGAGTCGCGTTCAAGTTTAGACGACGACGGCGAGATCCATTTAAAGGCTCAGTCCTAGTGGTATAAAAAATCTGGTAGTATAAAAAATTAATGACTTTTAGGAAGATTTTTTAAAAATATTGGAAATTGACCTTGTTAGCGTCTTATTGATATTTAAACAATATTTCGGTATTTTTAAGTCTTGGATATTTAGCTTTTTCCCCTTCTCGTATAATTGCGTGAAGTGAAAAAATTTAGTTTAGCTTTATCCCGCAAGAGATTCTCACTAAACCTAATTAGAATTAAAAAAATTAATATTTAATATTTTTCCGACCTTCGAGAAATGAAAAAAGTTTCAGTAAAATTGAAATATTTAAATTTAAAATGACCCTTTGTTATTTTTCAATTTTTTTTAAAATAAAATCCGAAAATTTGATATTCCAAAAAATATCCTAAAAATATAAATAGGTTTTTCATTTCAGATAATTGCACGAGGAGGAAAATAGAGCCAAATATCCCAGATTTAAAAATACTAATATATAGCGTGTTCAATAAAAACATATGTAAAAAGATTAATTTCTAAAAAAAATCCTTCAAAAAAAAATGTCTAAAAATCACCAATTTCCCATACTGTTGGGGTAGAGTACCGGGCCCTTAAGTAAATTAATAAGAGTAAACATGAAGGACATAAAACCGGCGTCTTGTATACAGTTCTGGATACTGTATACGCCTAAGAAGAGAACGTGTACGTACATAAGAGGCACCTCTTATCTTCCACTTTGGCGGACTTTTGTGACCTGTGTATCACCACAACAGCCGGGAATTATATTCCTCGAGTACGTACGTACTTAGATACGTTACGCAGGCTGATCGCAGATCGAGAGACGAGATTTCACGCGATACGGCTCCTCGGTTCTCGCCGGCGCGGCGTCCTGAGCACCTAAGTACCATGAAACGCGCGCATCTCATCGCATCCCATCCAGGTATCCCACGCGCCGGTCGCGCGCACCGACGCGTCGTCTCGTCCGGCGGAGCGTGTTGCTCGGTCTGGTGGCGCAAACGAGCCGTGTCGCCGGAAAAATTGCCGCGCCGCGATAAAGGCCGCCGTTGCGTTTAATAATTTCACGGTGAGACAGATCGCGACGTTCCTTCCGCGTCGCGATGCAGCCGGACAACGAGTGAATAAGAGAGCCTCGTCATTTACTGACTCACCGGGTCTCCCTCGAGTGCGAAAATGGTGAAATAAGCCCGAGCGAGGCGATATTACGGATCTCCGCGTCGGTTCCGGGAGGATCTGAAAGGAAGGAAAAAAATGTATTGTCGTAATTTGTAAAAATTGCTTGATTTTTTTATTCGATGGTTATTGATTTTTTTTTTATATTTTTATATTCTTTTTAATTCGATTGTTGATGTATTAATATGACATTGATTAATAATTGATAATTAATTATTGAGTACAAAAGAAGAGCCATGAAGCAATAAATGTTATTGTATGACAATTCTTCATGGTATATAAACCTCTAAAAAATATTAAATTATAAATATAACAGGTTTTATTGAAATAAATTGAATTTTTTTATTTCGTTTTATTTTATTTATTAATGACACTATTTATTTTTCTATATGAAAAGGCTTTGTTTTTCGGAAAAATTGTCGGTGTATCCACTGACAAATTTTATCGAGTATAACAAATTAATTAACGTAGGTAAAATAAAATAAAAAATATAACTGTAACAATATTTTGTTTACCATCAAAATTCACAAAATGTATCAAAAAATTATTATAGTCGAGTGAGTAAAATCTTAATTTTATGACGAATCGTCCAAGCGCGCGCGAGTGATAAATTTGAGCGAGGAGGAAATCTGTTTTAAAAATGCGTGTCATAAATTTCTCGCTGATAAATGGATGGGGATTTCTTTCTTTTTTTTTTTTTTTAGATCGGAACGAAAAAGAATCTCGTATATTGTTTTCTTTTTCCTTTCCCTCGACTGATTATCCGTCGTGACGGAAATTTTCTTCGCGCGCGAAACGGACACGAACGCGATGAAAACGGCATTTCCGACGGTTATCTCGCCCGGTCTTTTCTCACCTTACGGGCTTTAAGACCACCTTTACTTTGTTCCCTCTCGTTTCTTCTCGCGTTTGTCTCGTCTCGCGGAGACTATTAACGAGAACGGCTGAGGGGGCGGGGGTGAGGCTTCGTAAAATCGCGCACCATCCTTATCTCTTCGGGCGAGGCCGCCGCCTCTGAGACCAAGTTTCCTTATCGTTCTGTTCATCGTTCTCATCGGAAGAAGTTTGCCTTTCGGATAACGAGAGGAGCTTCTGAGAGAGAGAAGCGCGCGCCTGTTCGGCCGCCTCGAGCCAACCGAGGAAAATGGCCGGCCGATCGCTTCTTTCGACTTCGGCGATGATGAGGTTCTTCGGAATATGTCCGAGAAATTCACCAATTTCCCCAAATACTCGCGCTCGACACGTTTCCGGTCGAGGAATGAAGGAAACCGCCCTGCGGGGGTTGGTTATTATCGCACAATTCAGTGTAGATTTAACTAAACGCACCTAACCTAACCTAAACGCGAGAGCGTTTTCGAATCTCACTTTAATAGCAAGATTCTTGTATAAAAGAATAAATTTTGTTCGATTAAAGCTCAAAATTGGATGGTTTAGCGATTAATATAATAATCATTTTTATCATTAATGAGAATTTTTTTTTCGCGAGAATACAATTGATTATTTGAAAGTGAAGAAATAAATCTTCTTTATATATATTTAGAATATATATTATAAATATATTTATATCTATTTTTATATTATTTTATATTATTTTTATATTATTTATTTTTATTTATTTATTTATTTTATTTATTTATATTTATAAATATGTATTATAAATATACAAATAAATCTTCTTTTTACTTAGAATATATTATAAAAATATATGCATATTATATTGTATATAAATCAAACTAGAAATTTAAGAAAAATGTCGTTTCATTAGACATTCTTGACGAGGATAAATCGACGACAGTTTCGAAATTCCGTATCTTGGGAACGCTTTGTATATTTCTCTCCGAGCGAAAACGCGAATATAATCAACGAATGTCAACGAAGGTCTTATCTTTATACGGCATTCCCGATAATCGACATCTTCGCTTCAAGTCGACGTTATCAACGTATCGAGTGAAGAATCGACATTGTATCCATTGCAGTAGGTATCGATTAAGTATCGCGTTCGTTTCGAACACCATTAAACGAGAGATCGGCCATGCCGATAATAGCTCGCACTCCGCGTAATTGCTCTCGTAGGATCAAAAAAAGCGCGTATCCGCGTTCGTAAATACCTGTTCCCGCGATCTCCTGGAGCTTTTTTCCCAAGTGATGGTTTAACGAGAATCGTGAAGGGAAACAAACGCAACGATGAATGAAGAGGGACCGGAGGAGGGGAGCTCGTCCCTGGAGAAAATTCTCATTATATCTATGGCAAAGGGAGATTTTCGCGCGATTTGTCGTCGATTTTATTTTCAGATCCCTTGCCTCGATAAGAAGAATTTAAAGCCCGGGAACATCCGTTACGCTAAACCTACCGTTTTCCGCCGCGCGCCTGTAAATTATTCGTTATACGCGACCCGAAGGCACTAAACTTCTTTACGGCGGTCGCCAACTGCGTCGCTTCACGGCTAAGTTGATTCGGTGACGCAATTTAAGAGGGATGGGTGAGTAAACATTTCTCTCTGCAGCAGCGATCTGGGCTGCTGGGAAGGAAAGTCGATCCGATAATACGATCGCCTTAGATTCGCGAAATGTCATCGTCGAACGGTTGATGCGATTGCGAGGACGCGAATAAAAATATCACCGATTGTTATCGCTGTTAAATTGAATGACAAAGGCGCAGAAGGCGCTCTCAGATATGTGTAATTTAAAAAAATAATGATTTTTCGATATGCGTTTAATAGTAATACGCTTTTAATGGAGAGATAAGTGTGACATTGCAATAATACAATATGACAAAGTTTCACTTCCTTTTTTTGCGACCTGTATCAAACCTGCCATTTCTCGTAGAGTTTTTATGCTGAATCCAAATCCGGTCGCAAAATTGCTCTAGCATGTTGCAATTTTGAGAAAAATGGCGTAGAAATTCCTAAAAAGGGGTGGCAATAATTAGGAGTACTATAACTTTTAAATATAATTCACATAGGCCTATAAGATCTCAAAAGAATCATCATACTTTAATAACTCATAGGCCTATTAATTACACAGGCCCACAAAAAAAAAAGTACCCTGTGCTGGCGATCTGACTAGGCTAGTCTTATGTATTTTGGCCCGCTGAATTCGAATCTGACGTCAGAATTGCTCCATCACGTCACAGTTTTTTTTAAATCTCAAAAGAGAAAGATAAAAATTTCGTAAAAATCGACATTCTAGGGTAGTAAGACTGCGCTTCTTAAAGAAAAAATTACCAAAATCATATTTTAATGTATTTTCTGGCATTATAAATCCAAATCCGATTTGTCACACCAATCATACCATCGATTCCATTAACATTTGTCATGAAAAAGTAGCAATCTTCCGTATTCCATATTTGATTTTAGTTCATTCATAAATCTTATATTGGAAAGAATTAATCTTATATTCTCCAAGTCCAAATTTTGAGAAAAACTTTTTCGAAACTTACAGCTTCTAGCTGTTGAGTTCGTATAAGATGCAGAAATTTCTTTATATAGATCACAAAACTCTTTTCATGTCTTTAAAGCGCTAGAGGTACATGAAAAAAAAGATTGTGCTATCTGGAGGTAAAAACCTATCTTAATATCTTCGCATCTTGATAAATAGAATCTGTTTGCAGTAAATTTTAGGTGTTACAACCTCAAAAAATAAAAAAAGTAAAAAATGAGCACAAAAAAAAATTGAGCACAACGTTTATATTCTAGGTCGGATTTGGATTTATAATGTCTGAAAATACATTAAAATATGATTTTGGTAATTTTTTCTTTAAGAAGCGCAGTCTTATTACCCTAGAATGTCGATTTTTACAAAATTTTCATCTTTCTCTTTTGAGATTTAAAAAAAACTGTGACGTGATGGAGCAATTCTGACGTCAGACTCGAATTCAGCGGGCCAAAATACATAAGACTAGCCTAGTCAGATCGCCAGAACAGGGTACTTTCTTTTTTTGTGGGCCTGTGTTATGTTCGCTTTCAATAGAGTACTCTAAATATTGTCCAAACATTTTTAGGGGTTTCTACGCATTTTTAGGGATTTGGATTCAGCATAAATAATCTATCCAAATCGCAAAATCCCGTTGAACTGATCCTTGATTGGAATTTGCGACTACTCGGTAGGAGAAAAAAAATCGGACGAAATAAAATTTTATTCCTGATAATGTAAATTCTCTGAGAGGTGAAGACTCTCTGTGTAAAGTAGCTTTATTAACTATGTAACAATCGTATTTCGCGTAGGACGAGATAGGACGAAACGCGCGTATCCGACATAAAAAATGGTATATTTTTTCTCGCGTACGTGAATTTTTTTCTCTCTCTTTTTCTCTCTCTAATATCAAACTGAGATAGAATAGTGTAGGAGCATGATTTAACGTCAACAATAATGTACTACTTTCAGTATCAGATATAGAATTATAAAGCTTGTAATGTCTCTCATGTAGATTTCACGAATCGCATCGCGTACCGGATTTACATAACCCGGTATATTTCCGGATTTCCTTTTTAGATTTACGGGATCGTAAATATATACTTCTTATCAGCGCTTTTACAACGCTTACTGCCCTCTCAAGCAAAATGTACGACAAAAACGGGAGATATTCTCGCGCCTCCGGAATCGAGATCGCGATTAAGAGATGACCCATTTAATCACAGGTTGCGCAGAGATTCCGTTCAATTAACTCGCGCGCTTTATTTTATAAACGATCGGGAAGGCTTTAATACTCTCCGATAGCTGGAGAATAGAAAGCGTAGAATTCACAGAGATCGGATAATTGCCGATTCCGATACGTTCACAAACTTGGATTTTTTTTAATGAAATAAAATGCGAAAAAAAAATAACGAATCGTTAGTTATTATTTTTGCCTTCCGCCCTATAAATCCAATTTCGAAACATGAATTTCAAACGTAGATATAAACTAAAGATAAAAGACAAAAAGAGAAACCAATGTATAAAAAAAAATCTTTAGGGAAGTTGCCTTTTTTGGAAAATAACGTGAATAAATAAATTTTCGCGTTCGTTGCGCCCAGAATAAATTGGCACATAAAGTTGAAACGCGAATAAATATATACCATGAAAAAATAATGGAACGCGCGCGCGAAGGGCTGAGATCTCAAGGGATGAGACCTCTGAACTCCATGCAGTGTAATATATCCTTTATAGGTTTTTTTTTTATTTATTTATTTTATCGTGTTTTCTTACGTGCACGGCACGGCATATTCTCGCTCCAGATCGCCTGTACACGCTTTACACGCGCGTTTAAAACGGATTATTGCAAACACCCCGTGCGTTTAACGTATGCAAACTCGGTGGCGACAAACTCGCTTAACGAGCGCGCGCGATGAATATTCGGCTGCTTTAAGCCGGCCGACCGGGCTAATGTCAAGCCGGCCAACTTTGTCGCAGCGTTTTTGCTTATCGCGCGCTCGTCGCGTCGACAAAATTGCGAGAGGAAAAAGAAAACATATATAGAGAGAGAGCGAAAGACAGAGAGAGAGAGGGTGGCGAGAATTTTGCGTTTTCGGCGACTCGCAGGCAGACCCTGCGAAGAGCGCAATTTTGTACATTTTCATGTACGAGTCGTCCGCAATTCGCGGAACAAACCTTCCGATTTTAATAACAGATTTTCTCGGATCAATCTGGAGTCGATTTTTCTTTACCGAGAATGTGGTCGAGGGGTAGTCGTCGTTTTATTCCGCCCGATTTAATTTTCAACGATGCCAATTTGGAATTTGGCATCTCTTCGAGAGGAGAAGGAAGCTGGTTCAAATTCATCAAAACGTCTATCTATTTTATGAATCAAAATGTAGTAAGCTAAGAGGCATGTGTAATCTGAATGGCAGTAATGAAATTTTGTAATAGTGCTCATTTTCTTCCATAGGAGAGTCCAGAATCTTCAGTCTTGCTCTTAAAGTCGAATTGTTTTTTTTTATCATATCTTCGTTATCACCTGCAAATAATATTCGAGAATTAAAATATTTGACAATTTTATCAAATGAAAAAGATAGCTTTGACATGTCAAGAAAAAATCAGTCTCATTTGTAGATAACTGTGAATTTATATATTTACTTGTGACACGTTTCTAATTCTCAATTTCCATTCTGTTTGTTTTTTTAGGATTGTTTTATTTTCATAGATTCGAAAATCTCGTAGATAAACATTGAAAATAGAGAGGACGAGAGATTTCGCGTCTTTTTTCTTTTTTGTTTTGTTAAGCTGTGCTGTTTTTTTGTAAGTCGCATCGCGCGGATTCATACCTGCATACGAAGCTTGTCCCCATAGAAAGAGATCAAACAGTCATACCTAAATATACTTTCCAATGATGAAAAAAAAAGGAGATACCAGATATCAGATCAAAACTATATTTTAGGTATTTTTCGAATTGTCAGGCGAATTGATCCTGGATCTGAAAGCGAGTGCGTGGAACTTGGAGGGGGTGCTTTCTACGTACAATTTACACGCCAGTTGCAGGAGAACGTGGTACAAGCACGAGCGTCGGTCCCAATATCTCCGCACATTCGGGAGAAGAGAGAGATGGAGAGGTAGAGAGACGACAAGCAAGCGCTGCGCGACCAGCAGCACAATGCTTACGTTCCGGAAGCGTGTACGAAGCGCTTCCACGGTAATTAGTGTATTCTCTGAGTGGCCGGAGTCATTAGGCCCGCCGGCGCTGCCGAAAGCTTCACCTTGACTCGAGGAACACGTAGAGACGAAAGAGAAAGAGAGAAACATTCTCATCCGTATGTATTCATCCATCTGTTTATCGCTCCGTCTACTTGTCCTCGCGATGCTGACGCTCTTACCCTCTGACAGAGTTGAATAGTTTCGAAGCTTCTTCCGACGCTTCCTCCGAAGACTCCGCGCGCGAGTTGAAGCCGAACATTTCATTGTGTCCCGACATAGAGTCGTTAGGCAAGCTTGTCTGTACAATGTACAGCCTCGTCTTTACAGATTTGGCGCAAGAATATTAAATGCGAGAATATTAAACTATAATTAATTATTTATTAATTTAGTAGAAAGATAGCTTATGCAAATATCTTTATCCTCAATTTTAAAAATTATCTTTTAATATATGTTTACGCTTTGTTGATAAATTAAATAATTATATTGATTATATAATTATATAATTATAGCATATATTATATATTACTTATATATTATATGTACAAACTTATATTAATATTATTAATATTAATAACATCTGTTGTTTTTATAGATTTAGTAAGACTCGCGAGAATATTGAAAATATCAGTTTACATTAATAATTCCTAATTTAGTAGAAAAATAGCTTACGTAAATATCTTTATTTTTAATTTTAGAAACTATTTTTTACTATTTTATTTATATGTTCATTTTTGGATGATAAGTTAAATAATTATATTGATTATATAATCATATAATCAATATATAAATAATTATATGTATATTAAACCGATACTAATAACACAGGCCACAAAAAAAAAAGTACCCTGTGCTGGCGATCTGACTAGTCTTATGTATTTTGGCCCGCTGAATTCGAATCTGACGTCAGAATTGCTCCATCACGTCACAGCTTTTTTTAAATCTCAAAAATAGACGAAAATTTCGTAAAAATCGACATTCTAGGGTAATAAGACTGCGCTTCTTAAAGAAAAAATTACCAAAATCATATTTTAATGTATTTTCAGACATTATAAATCCAAATCCGACCTAGAATATAAACGTTGTGCTCAATTTTTTTTTGTGCTCATTTTTTATTTTTTTTATTTTTTCAGGTTGTAACACCTAAAATTTACTGCAAACAGATTCTATTTATCAAGATGCGAAGATATTAAGATAGGTTTTTACCTCCAGATAGCACAATCTTTTTTTTCATGTACCTCTAGCGCTTTAAAGACATGAAAAGAGGTTTGTGACCTATATAAAGAAATTTCTGCATCTTATACGAACTCAACAGCTAGAAGCTGTAAGTTTCGAAAAAATTTTTCTCAAAATTTGGACTTGGAGAATATAAGATTAATTCTTTCCAATATAAGATTTATGAATGAACTAAAATCAAATATGGAATACGGAAGATTGCTACTTTTTCATGACAAATATTAATGGAATCGATGGTATGATTGGTGTGACAAATCGGATTTGGATTTATAATGCCAGAAAATACATGGAAATATAATTTCGGTAACTTTTCCCTCAAGAAGTGCAGTCTTACTACCCTAGAATGTCGATTTTTACGAAATTTTCGTCTTTCTCTTTTGAGATTTAAAAAAAACTGTGACGTGATGAAGCAATTCTGAAGTCAGATTCGAATTCAACGGGCCAAAATACATAAGACTAGCCTAGTCAGATCGCCAGCACAGGGTACTTTTTTTTTTGTGGGCCTGTGTAATTAACACCTGTCGTCTTTACAGATTTATTTTATTCTCTCAAGATTCGCGAGAATATAAAAAATACTGGATTGCATTAATTATTCCTAATTTAATAAGAAAATAGCTCACGTAAATATCTTTTTTCTCAATTTAAAAAATTATCTTTTGTACAAGTTTGTCCTTTGATGACGAATTAAATAATTATATTGCTTATATAATTCTATAAATATTTATAGAAAAATAAATCCTATAAATAACTATAATATATAAATTCTATAAATATTCGTATATTGAAACCGTACTAATAATTAACGTAGATCGGTAATATGGAATAAATATGAAAGGGGGAGAATCTTAAATAGCAGAATCTTTGAATAGCAAGGGTACAAAAGCTCCGCGACTGCGAGAGCACGGTTATATATATGTATTACTTTTTCATTTTATCGCGGTGTCATAATGGAGCACAATATGCCCTCGGAACGTGAATCATACCTAGCTCTAATTTACTCTCTCTCTCTCTTCCCTCCCCCTCCTCCTTTGACTCTCTTGCACCCTCCCGAATGTGCGAGATATTAGGAGCACGACTCGAGAGTCGTGCCACGTTCTCGTGTAGGCTATAAACTGGGTGTCCGTGCCTGTTCCCCGGCTACGAGAGGCACACAGCATACTACCTACATAGGCACCATCCCGCCGAGAAACAGAGCCGCGCGACCTGAATTTATTAGGCCGTGACGCGAAAACTTGGGAGCGCGGCAGAGGAAGGGTGGCAGCTGGGGGAGGGAGGCGGATAGTCCTGTCCATACATTTTTCACACCGCGATAAATTCTTATTGTCCGAGGGCACGTAATGCCCCGTGTGTGTTACGTTGTTACATCGGGGTAATATTACCGTTGCGTTATGCACAATCGTGACTTATGCGATGGTCGCGCGATGGGACGGAAAATGATTGAATAGCGACACGCGTCTCGGAGAATGGCTTGACAGATACCGTTTGGTTTGGACAAAAATGAAAAATTGCAGCTTCGCTCATTTTCCACTTCCCGCGAGGAACCTGAAACAATGATTGAAGCGGTAGAAAGATTCCGTTGCCATTTAATAAATCGATTAAAATACTACAAAAATGCTAGAAAATCCTATAAAATCCTATAAAAAGCGTTTAGAAATCGAAAAAGAACCGCACGACCTTTAATACGCTCTCGGGATATTGAAGACTCATGCAAATTTGTTTTTATTACGTAGTTTATCGTCAATTTCGATCACACGCTATTATCGATATTACATTATCCTAATAAGCGGATGTATTATCGTATTACACGGAGATGTACAAGTGCGTGCATTGTTGAAATATCGCGAAAATATGATTCGTATATCGTGTGTCGCGGCAAAAGAAATTAAATATTCCACGAAGGGGAAAGGACGTTGAATCTCCATGCGAAAAAAAAAGAAACGCGGAGCTCTAAAAAAAAAAAGAGAGCATCACCTTTGTTTTCTACGGGCAAAAATTGAGATAGACACGTGCTAACTTGTCACGTCATGGGAAACTCATGTTTTATTCCGTTTCGTCGCGTATATCGTAGTTCAGTTTAGATTTCCCGTGTCCCCCATTCCCCTTTCCCCCCTCCCCCTCCCGCCTCCTTCCTCCCAAACGTGCACACGCGCTCGGGTCGCATTATTATCGCGTATTACACGAGGTTACACGAGGTCAGCGACCTGACAATATAACGAGCGTTTCTCTCTCTATTCGTTAATAAGCTTCTTTACATCATTGTTTAACTTTGGAACTCATGAGAGATGTACGGGGGTGGTCGATATGGCGTAAAGTTCGCCGTAATGTAGTTCACCAACTTTCCCGCAAGTATTATATACTTTCCCATAAGAGCTCCTGGGGTATCATATTTACGACTTATAGACGTCATCAGCGGCGGGATAGTCACATTCCCAGGACGCTACATCTTCATTGAATGGGCGCGGAAAATGGGAGAAAGCCGAGCCAATAATAACCATCTCCTCCATCCGGAGCTGCGGAAGAGACAATTTGGAAAATTATCGAGAAATTACGCGGCATTTTGTTTTTGTTCTTGCGTGCGAAAATTATACGAGGCGAGATGTAATCACGGAGGATGCGATGCGCTTGCAACTATCTTCGGGATCCTGATTGGTACATTTACACCTCGTGCATCAAGCGCGCTGCCGGCAGGAATTATTGAATCTAATTACACCGGAATCTAATTACGCCTCTTTTACGAACGTAATCGTCGATAATTAAAAAAACAATTAAAATTATTATATAAAAATTATTATATAAAATACATAAAGGGCTTAATGAAACCGGATTATCGGATTATCGATTAAGCTTCGATATATATTAATCACACGCGTTGAAGATATGTAAAACATCGGTAATTAATAACGCGAGAGCTATCACATTTTCCCGCGATTTTCTTCATCAAGGGTATAGTTCGTGGCGCAATATTTCGCGTGAAAAAAAAGGAGGGGATGGAGCCATTGGCGCGTGCAACAAATACGGCGAATAGTTTTTCGAATTTTTATCACGATGATGGCGCGAGCGGCAATTTCTTACATGGCCGAGCAATCTCGGGAGAATTTTTCATTATACAGAAGATTGAATCGATTTTGCAAGATAGACGATAGCGCTTTGGTGTTTAAAAACTGCGTTTTTCGGCGATTCTCGTCGCGAGAAAACGTATCAATTGGAGCTCGCGATTGGACGACTGTTCTCAATGTCTCATGTATACAGGGTGTCCGATTCGTGAGGGACCAAACGAAAAATGATGATAGATTGGGTCAAACTAAGAAGAAAAGTCCTCTACCATTTTGCAAAATTCGCAATAATTATTAAGTAATAAGCAAAAATGTCACATGAGGGTTATCTTTAATTTTTTAAATGAAACCCCCTATTTTTTATTATGTATTCTTATAGCTTATCTCGAGAGCTTTCCAAAACACTATAATAAAGTATTTCTTCATTGAGTACTTTTCGAGTCATGAGGCTTGAAATAATTTCTTAATTTTACATAAACCATAAAATATCTAGTAAACTATTCATTTTTCGATTATCTTACCTTAATATTTTTATATACAAAACAATGAGAGGAATCAATTGGTGTAAAGAAAGAACATAGTTGTTTTAAAAAAAAAATATGTAATTTGCAATTAACAATTACATATTTTTTCTTAAAAACAACTATGTTTTTTTTTTACACCAATTGATTCCTCTCATTATTTTGCATATAAAAGTATTAAGGTAAGATAATCGAAAAATGAATATTTTACTAGATATTACTAGATTTGCTAATCGAATTAGATTTGATAATCGAAAAATGAATATTTTACTAGATATTACTAGATTTACTAGATATTTTATGGTTTATGTAAAATTAAGAAATTATTTCAAGCCTCATAACTCGAAAAGTACTCAATGAAGAAATACTTTATTATAGTGTTTTGGAAAGCTCTCGAGATAAGCTATAAGAATACATATTAAAAAGAGGGGGTTCCATTTAAAAAATTAAACCTTCATGTGACATTTTTGCTTATTACTTAATAATTATTGCGAATTTTGCAAAATGGTAGAGGACTTTTCTTCTTAGTTTGACCCAATCTATCATTACTTTTTGTTTGGTCCCTCACAAATCGGACACCCTGTATAAATATCTAATCTAGTGACAATCCAGAAAGCGATAAATTGGGATTGTATTAGGGGTGAATTATAAAGAATAGAATTTTTTATAGAATCTTTCAACCATGTACATGAAAATAAAACATAATATGTACGTGAAATCATATGGTTTTTTAAAATACAAGTGTGTTTTTTGTATACAAATAAAAAGAAGAATGAATAAAAATGGAAAGTAGTACAAGTAGAAGTAGCAGAATTTCATGGCACGCGTTACACAAGAGAGAGATGAAAATAGATGCCAAAGAAAAAGGAAACAGAGAGAGAGAGAGAGTCATATCGACCGAGTATATCGAAGTACAATAGACGCGCGATAAATGTTACTCCTTTTATTCATAAAATTCTCCACCGTGGCCCTCTTTGTTGTAAACGCTTTAACTTGGAGTACAGTCGAGCAGCGTCGTAATATCTTTATTCACATTTTTCCGTGGATTTTATTCCATGAATAAAAAGTAGACGTGTGCGCGGCGTCCCAGCTTTATTCGCGTACGGGTGAAAATTCGCTTCGGGAACGCGAGAAAGCGCCGAAACTCGATGAAACGTCAGTTAGTAATGAAATTCACGCGAGCTGCACACACTGCACATACACTGTGTGACGGACAAAAACGTACAAGTCGATCGGTAATTGCGCCCCGTCTCCACTCGACGAGAAAGAGAGACAGACAGAGAGAGAGAGA
The DNA here is from genome assembly GCF_025532165.1 of Camponotus vicinus. Taxonomy (NCBI): domain Eukaryota; kingdom Metazoa; phylum Arthropoda; class Insecta; order Hymenoptera; family Formicidae; genus Camponotus; species Camponotus vicinus. The sequence goes on along the minus strand of NW_028141977.1, from coordinate 3,483,014 downwards.
GAGAGAGGAAAGGGACAAAGCCCCCACATTTTTTGCCGTGCGTTTTCGTTCCTAGAATGAAGGAAGGACAGGAAGGTGCGCACACCTGTGTACGTATATTGATCTCGACCTCGAGATTTTCACTCATCCAACACGCCAACCGGCCATTACCTATCCCACTCGCTCGCGAGTCGGCCACGATCACCCTGTAAATACCCGATATGTACCGCGCCGCGATGAATGAATGAATGAACGGAAACCAGTCTTGCGTTCCGACGAGCTCGAGTCCGCTCTCAAGACGAATGAAACCGGATGCTGTGTAGGATCGCCGAGTGAACGACGAGATGGGCAAACTCGTTATTTCTGGACTCGAATGCGCAGAATGTCATCCTCGGGAAATAGTCTGTTTATTGTATCGCGGTTAATCACTCGCCAGTCATGTATCTCTCTCCGTTGATGTGTCATACCTTCTTATTTTCAACTTTAAATCGCTTGATGTAAATTGATAATAGCCTCGTAATGAATCTCGATAATAAAATGGGGATAATTATTAATTACACTATTGAATTGAAAGTAATTGTAATGTAAAATTATATAGTGTTAATATTTAACATTTATAACTTTGGGCGATAATTGTAGAAATGGGACACAAATTTGATTTTATAAACATTGTTATGCTGAATATCATTTCATTTTTAACTTTTAAAAGATATTAATATAGTCATGTATCCTCTTCGCTCATGTGTCGTATCTTCTTATTTTCAACTTTGAATTACTTGCTTTAAATTAATAATAATCTTATAATTAATTTCGATAATAATTGTAATATTATTATTAATTATATTACTATTAATATTACTATTGAAATGAAAATAATTGTAATATATATTTATATAGTTAATTAACGTATAGCGCTTGTAATTTAAGGCAAATGTTTGTTTAGAAATGGCAAATTAAATTCAAATTAAATATCATGTTCGCTGAATAAAAATATTATTTCATTAATTTAATTTATTCATTATTAATTAACATGTGCCCAATTTTCGTTCAACTCTTAATTCGCCTCTCTTCTATTTTATAGTTTGATTCTATTTAAAGAACCTTCATTTTTATTGTTTTTTATTAATTAAAATTCCTAAAAGATATTAATACATAAATAAATAGGATATAATACGCGATTTTGCTTCATTACTTTAATTAAAATAGGATGTTATCTACTTATTTTGAAATCCCGTATTATATCTGAATACAACTTGGCTGAGAAATAGCCGGCTTCTAAGGTACGTTCGATATCGGATGACCACTTGCCAACTCAATATCGGATATTCGAGTTCGTATCGAATACTGGGTATAGCGTTTCAATTGCTTTCGTTGGCGCAGGAAGTGAATCTTAACAGTGCGCGAACCCCACCGGTAGAATTGATATTTTCTTCCAATCCCGAACATCTGCGCAGACATCGTATATACAAAGTGTCTCTCTGATCAACGGCACGTTACTCCTATCGATGCGACCGTCTTTATCTTATCCTTTTTCCCGTCTTATGCTTCTCGATGCCATCCACTGATCTAAAAATAACTATCTCGAAAAATCAAGATGGTTAAAATACATCGTCTAAAATCTCGTCGTGGAATCAAAGCTTTTTACTTTACCTAACCTAACCTAACTTAATCTAAGGATTAATAATTTTCAATTTAACGACTATTATTACTTTGCAATAATTGATTGTAAAAATATTATAATCGATATGCGCGATTACTTTAAATGTGTTCCGATTTTCTAGACATTTCCCAGCGATTAACGCTCCTCGATCGACGTAGAACAGGGTTTTCACGAGTAGCGAACAGTGTTTCGAGCTTCCATTCATTCTAGAAACGATGTTCGCGCGAGTGCACGCAACCCTGGCCCTGGCTGGTCCATTATCTACTTTATGTTGCGACATGTCGAGCGCAAAACCAGTCCGGCCGGTTGCCGATCCAGTTGGGCAAATAGAGCCGGGGCAAAAAGACACGGGGTGTAACACTCTTAACAGATTATAACCGCGCTGCATCCGGAATCGCGGTTGACGAAGCCAATGTAACGCGTCCAATTAGCTACAACGCGTTATTATCCGTTTAGACAATCGATAAATTTTCGCATTCTTTTTCCATTTTCCAACATTATGCGCGAACTCGACATCGTACGTCATTCCTTTCTTTTTTTTTCTTTTTGCGTAGAAACTATTGCCAAAAGGGGTAAGAGCCAGCTAGGGAGTTGAATAACAATTTCGAGAATTTCGAGAATGAGAACGACTCCCCCTCCCCTCCGTGTCTCGTTGTTATATAACATGACCTAAAATTATCTCAGCAAAGCCAAGGGATATGAACGGAGAAGATTATTTTCGATTTTCCTTCCGCGCGTTGCGAAAGCTTCGCTTATTTGTTTTCGAAAAATTGCAAAACCTTGTCCCGCATTATCCTCTTTATTTCATATTCCATATTCTCTTTCCTTCTTGGGATATTTTACAAAATTGGACGAAACTTGGAACTTGTCTATCGCGTCAAATTTAATTAACAAAAAGATTTGCTTGATAAAAGAGTGTAACAATTTTTTTACCTGCATAAATTTAATAAATATATTAATTTCAAATATTCCCACACACGCATGTTTTAATTTATATATTTATAATTTCTTTTCGAGATGAAATCGGATATTATTTTTTGAAATCGACAATTTGAAATATTCGCAAAAATGTGGAATTTTACGAGCAAATATTGAAGGATTACACGTCCAGTGACATAAGAGACTCGTTTCCCATAAGGTTTACAACGTACACTTGAGACGTAAGATAACACGATGGCGATAGTTACGTCGGTAAATTACGCGCTATGATTCCTCGCTCATTTGCCCGACGTGTAACGGAAGAGCCCAGAGATGCTGTAATTACTTCGCGGAAATGAGATACTAATCGCGCTACCACCTGAAAACCCCCCCCCCCTCCCCGAGAGATGAAAATATTATTGGCGAACAGTGACAGATGCGTAACGAGGCCTTCCTTTCGATTTTTATGGGAATGAGAGGCGGAGTTCTCGAGAGATTAATGAAACCCTTTACCTTTATTAAACACCGGCATAGTTAGTGAATTCTGTTTCTCTGCGCGTGAAATATAAGAAGTATGTATTTTACAGTGCGTCAGAAATATTGCGTAGATTAAACTTGTCTCAATATTTAACTCGCTTTTGAATCTTCTCTTTAATTTTATACGGTAATCTATATAAATTATAAACTAACATGCTAGAAATATATAGTTAGTATTAATCACTATAATTATCTGTGCGATATTAATATCAATTTAGAGATGTAAAAAATTTGTTTTTTCTTTAATGGGAAACAAACATTGAAAAAAGAAAACAAATATTTTTTTAAATTTATGTTTTTGATATAATATTATTATAATATTATTTTTCACATGTTTTTTACATATAATAAAAAGCTCTTTAAAGTTTTTATGTTTTTAATTTATCTTTTTTTTAAAAATAATTTTAATGAATTAATGAGACTTTTATGCAAATTATATCAAACACGATATGATATGATTCACTTTTAGTTAGAAAATTATGTGACTCATATCGTGTCTGATATAATTTGCTGTAAAAATCTCATTATATAATTTTGTATAACAAAAATTTTTATTGGGAAAATTATCCGAATTATGTCATGTTTGGTGTCATTTTAATTCTCAAAAATCTCATTAAAATTAGTCAAAAAAATGAAAAATGTAGAAACTAGTTTTTTTATTATATAGTGACAAAAATATATTTTTACAAATTAAAAATAATATTTTTGTATTTATAATAAAGACAATTTATTCAAATTCAATTTTGATTTTACATGTAAAATAATATAATACTTCATTCAAACCTGTCATGTAAAAAATTAAAAATAGGGAAAAATTGACTTGCAATCATCAAGTTATAAAAACATTTAATATAAGAAAAAAAATATAAAATTTTGAAATAAATGAAACTTGTTAATTTTTTCACAGAAAACCATGCTTTATGAAAAAAAATTTGTTTTTTCTATTTACATCTCTACATCCCAATCCATCGTAACTTTCAGGATGTAGTGAAAATCTCCCATGTAATTGGTACTCGAAAGGATTAAGAGACTAATTCGATGGCGCTAAAATTTCCGGAATTTCACGCACCGTTTGAAACATCACTTCGGTCCATTAATAATGGGAACGTGCGCGGGCGAGCGGGAAAATTTTGCGCCGGTCTCGAAAGTTGACTTTTGAAAAATGTCGGAGAGCTCTCGCGATGGCGACGACGGGGGCTGACAGTGCAGCCTCCGCGAGTGCGGGACTTTTACAAATTGCAGTTAAACCGACGAAAGCGCGCAGAATTCAATTTCGTCCCAAGTCACAAAGTGGGCCGCATCCTCAGGAGGACGGGAAGAGAGAGAGAGAGAGAGAAAGAGAGAAAGAGAGAGAGAGAAAACGATTCGGAAAGGGGCGGCTGGTGCGGCCGCTCCCACCGTAATAAAGTCTGCCTAGAATTTCATTATTTCCGGTGATGCAAATCCCATTTGTGTCAGCGCGCAAAATGCGAGGGTGTGCGAGAGGAGGGTTGGAGGGAGGAAGGGTTACGGTCCGCGAGGGCGAAAGACAATCCGCAAGAAAGATAATTCGAATTAACGGGAGATGTCCGAGCGGGCGTTAGTCAAAGAAATGTCAGCAGCGACTGAATTACCATAACTCGCTGTCTCGAGCAGCGGTTAGACGTGATGGTAATCTTTTTTCGACAACGGAAAATAATAATTCCAAGACTTTATCAGGGGAAGACACTCGCGTCTTTTATCTTTACATTTAAATAGAGCATCAAAAAACGGCAGGTGCGTCCTGCGAGTAAAATTTCTCTCGCATCAGTTCTTTCCTCCCCCTCTGGTTGACTCGCGCAAATTACAGCCATCGACTGTTGCAGAAACCAACCGAGAAATTGGAGTTTCTATTGCCTATTAATTTAACATCGCGATGCGTTCGATTCCCGTGCAAAATTAACATACCGCATTTATCGCGTCTGTGCACTCGCATACGGTGTTATGTGGATAGAATATGTGATAACAATTTAACATGTAACGTTTGGATGGGTCGCATCAGCATACTCGATACTATGCTCTAAATGACAAAGCGACGAGAGTACGTCATTTCCCGAGTGGGCATGTCAGTCTGCCAATAAAATGCAATTGGACACATGGCAATGTCGAGAATTCGGGCAACGCTCGAATTTGCGTCCGGCAAATTTTTGTTGTGGACTCTTATAGTACAGTCAATTGTGCCGATCAAGTATTTAAAGCATCTCCTTTCGTTGGATGACACTAGCATAATTAATGTAAACCGAAAAATGCTGTCAACGTTACAGTTAAATGATGTGATTAATGTTATATTAATGTTATATTAATGTTATATTAATGTTAAAGTTATATTAATGTTACATTAATGTTAATGTTATATTAATGTTATATTAATGTTAATGTTATATTAATGTTATATTAATGTTATATTAATGTTAATGTTATATTAATGTTAATGTTATATTAAAGTTATATTAATGTTACATTAATGTTAATGTTATATTAATGTTATATTAATGTTATATTAATGTTATATTAATGTTACATTAATGTTAATGTTATATTAAAGTTATATTAATGTTACATTAATGTTAATGTTATATTAATGTTATATTAATGTTAATGTTATATTAATGTTATATTAATGTTATATAATATTGTTATATAATATTAATGTTATATATTAATATTATATAGAGTTTTTTTCACATCAATAATAAAAAAATTTGATTTTGATATCGAGCAGTAATAATAATCGAGTGTAATAATAATAATAATTACGAGTTATTTCTGGAATTTTTTAAATTTAATTAGGAAAAGCGTATTTTATTCTCAATATCACGCTATTGATTATCATTTCAAAACGATGCGAGATTAGTGTTTATACATACGCTATAGCATTTGTTTTTAGCCGAGAACGCAACGGCTTCATAAATCTTTCCGCAGGGAGGTTGCACGTTAAAATTAATGTCCACATAATACTTAGTTATCACGCAAATACCCTCGTAGCCAATCTCTCGTGGCCGTGACGTACAAACTCGTCGTACAGTATCATCCTCGAAAGAGAGAGGTTGTAAACGGGGCGACATGTTTTTACATCGCCAGCAACCGATTACCCCACGTCGCTCACGGACACACGAATACCTAACCGATAAAGCTCGTTAATCCGAGAGAGGCGTTAAAGCTTGTTCACGCGAAACGTAGCGAGGGTTCCTGCCAAACGATCGCCAACATCCGAGTTTCTGATCTGAAGCGAGGCGAGACGAGTTCCTCTATTGGCTGCGGATCCAAACCAGCCAACCTACCTACCTACCTACCTACCCTACATCCCACGTCTCGCTTACCCGAAGGACGTTCTTCATCCTGCGAAAGGATCGACGACGGCTCGCCCGCCACGAAACTTTCCCCATTTCCGAACTCGGCCCCAACCTGAGGTGAATCGATGCACGTAATTCAGGCCCCGACATAAGCATCCACCGTCTCTTGCTACGGCCTATATAATCCCTGTAACAGCTCTCCTGTTCCCGCTCATTCTTGCCCCAGTTCTCCTAGACTCGCTCGTCGTCGTCGACGTCTTCTTCTTCTTCTTCTTCTTCGTATCTTCTTCCGTGTACGATGATGATCCAACTTGGGCTGGCATAAACGCGCTCGCTCGTGCATCGAAACTAACGCTCGAAACTCTCGCTCTGTCGGAATTACAAGCCGCGAGAGGAGTACAGAGTGCGCCAAACAGCTTGAACAACGATAGCGAGATGGTATCTTCCGTGCTGAATTTTGAAGCAATTTTCTTCTTCGTCAAGAATTGAAAATAGAAACGCAAGTTAGGGAATTGTTCGAGGGTGAAAATTGGGGAGGCTTTCTGGCGAATGAAAAGATAAGGATACATGTAGGACATAACGGAAATATAACTTCTTTAAGCAAATTGTGCAGTAATTTAACTTTAATGTAATATATAATTCAATTTTGTATTTATTTTATAATTTATTTATTTTTTACTTATTCTAATATACAGGGTGTTTCTTAATAAGTGCGAAAAATTTTAGAAGATGATTTTTTGTTGAAAATGAAAGGGGGTTTTTCATATAAACATATACTCCAACATCCCTCCCTGTGGAGTTACACTTTTCCAAAAATTAGGTTTTAGGGGGTAAAAATTAGGTTTTTATTTTTTAGGTTTTTAGATTTTTATTATAATTTTGTTTTTGTTCCAATTTTCCCACTATTTACTCTAATTTTATTTTTATTTTACAATTTAACTTCTTGTAATTCGAAATCTATTTAGCATCGTGCTGTGCACGATAACGTATTTTATTTTTTTTCTTGAAAACTACTGATTTTATGAAAGAAATAAAAGAAATGAAAAAGTTACTAAATAAATCAAATTTTTTAATGCATATTTTTAAATGAACATATTCCGGCCCATTAAAAAGTTCTAATAAAAAATTGAATAGGGGTTGCTAGTTTCCCCTTATAATAATACGGGAGGCTGAAAAAAATATTAATAAATAACCTTTTTCTAATAGAAAATGTCCACCTAATTTCATTTCTTTAACTTGTTCCAAATTTGAGAAAAAATAAAAACCTAATTTGTACCTCCATTTTTGGAGGACTATAACTCTACAGGGAGGGATGTAGGAATATATGTTTATATGAAAAACTCCCCTTAATTTTCGACAAAGAATCATCTCCTAAAATTTTTCGCATTTATTAAGAAACACCCTGTATATGTGATACATCACATTTAAATAAATTTATAACTATTCTCAAATGCAGAGCGTACATATGTACATATGTCGGAAATTTGAAAAAATGTAGGAAACATTATTATGTATATTTCAATACCTTTAATTTATGTTTCCGACAGTCGTAATGAAATATATCAATTAGATACGTTATATGCGACCGTCATATTTTCCAAAAGTCGCAGAATCGTTCAACCACATTCCTCTTTCCGCGCATTAATATTTTAACGTCACTATCGTCCAACACGACGTCGCGACATTTCGAAACGGAAGGAACTCAAACTGTAACGTTCGCAGATGCAGGTGCAGCCGGGAGTCGATTAATTATCCAATTCTACGACCCTTATTCTGCAAAGGGGTTCTCATAGATAAATTTAAAGGACAATCGTGTATGTGTATTACATGTATATGTATAACAGTGTCGCGATTACGTTTCAGATATCTACGGTTGAGAGATCTAACGTTCGGTCGATTCAATGGCGTCCGCTAACGAGATACTTTTTCCCTTCCTTTCTCTCTCTCTCTTTCTTTCTTTTTTTCGACTCGTCGAGTACGAGACGAGCCAGAAATTAGACGGGGAAATTATGTAACTTTTTCCTCGCACCCGTCGAAAAATCTTTCTTCGAACGATATTGCCTCCGGATGCACCTGTCGAGCTGTGCACAGCTCGACAACGACTAGACGACGGACGTCGTGGCGACATGACATATTTTTCGGGAAAAATACCGTCACCATTTTCCAACGGAGATTATGAAACGCAAAAGCGTGGCTTTTGGCAGATAAACACAATTGTTTTTTTAAAGCAATTGAGAAAAATTTTCTGTTATACTTTAATTGTTGCCGAATATTCTTCGTTATTTGTTTATCATTTTTAGTAATTATTCCAATCAGCTGCTTAATGAAACAAATTTTTCAAATGAAATCAATGATTATTATTCTATGTAGCATGAAAAAAATTAATGAATACGTAAATAATATTTTTTCTAAATTAAAGGTATGAAAAACAATGTGAAATGCCAGAAGAACATTTTGAATAAACCAATGAAAATTTAATGCATGTGTGTATTGAAAAGATACATTTAAATTTTAAACGTAGGAAAAATAGGGAAAAAGAGAATAAATAATAATGTATAATAATACTCGAGGCAAATACAGTAAAATTCATTTGCATATTATGAAGTAGCTATGACATTCACGTAAAGTAGCGAAAAGTATAAAAATATGAGAAATACTTTTGAGACTTGCATAGCTTTGCATTTAACAATTCCCTTGTTGCATTACAAAAATATGATGGACAATTTGTATAACTAAAAATCCTGGAAGTGGCTCTTTTTCTCAAACGTTCTCGATTAACAATCCTTTCCAAATAGTTATTTCTCAATGAGAAACTCTGCATCAAGTTTAAATATATATAACGTGATATAATGTTATGTGCATATTTGATATGTCCCGTTAAAAAAAATTTGTAACGTCGGTAGGAAAAGAGAGTTCGATAAAAAACATAATTCCAATAAAAACATAATTCCAATTAAAATTTATTAAATATTAAATTTACAATTAAATTTACAATTTAAATTTATAATCAGTGATTAAAATGTTATGTATATGTTAAATATTGCATTAATAATAGTGTTATCATCCATTTTTACCTATTATATAAATTAAAATTATCGATTAATAGGGGCATATAATATAATCTAGATTTCAATAATCGAATTATTAAATTTTGCTTGTTTACTCATATCGTACGAAAAAACTTTCAACATTAATGCATTACGTAGAGAGACTAATTAAAATTGCAAAGTTGATATTGTTCTGTAATTATCGGTTGAACGCTTTATAAAATGCGGTTAAATAGCGTGCAATGTCAGATAGTCGTTTTTCACCACTTGTTTAACGATGTAGCTGTGGTGTTAATTGCATTTTAAATATGCAGTTATCATCGTTAATTAATTTAAGAACAGAACGTGTACATTAAGCAACTGCAAAAGTAAAGCAACAATGATTAAATAATATCATCGATTGCATATATGAATTTCTTCTAGTAATAAAAAATGTAAAAAAATCGTTGCCACTCTTCAATTGATTTCTGATAGCTATTAAATCTATTACTGTTATTTAATAAATTTGTAATAATTTAATCAGAAGACTAATTGCATTGTTGCATTTAATTATTCTCTCGACTGGATTTTAACGATTTAATTTAATGTTCCGTTCGATTTTTTAATCGAAATAATGATTAAAAATTCGTCCATGTCTCGACTATCTATCCTCAAGATAAAATTCAAATTATTAGTCTCATTTTATCGGACACATCCGGTATTCATAGCATACCTTATCGCTACGCATTACAAGTTGTTTCTTTCATTACAAGTTCGTCTCTTTATCGTCCCTTCTCCCTTCCTCTTCAAAATTTGTGTGAGAAGTGTATCTATTTGAATTTAAATTAAGCTAAAATACGCAAACAGATCTATATTTTTACGAAATCCTATCCACTCGTCATCCGATAAAGGGCATTTCGTGCGCGTGTTACATATGTAGATCATTTTCTTCCCTGATATCTCGATAGAAAACACGAAACAATCCCACGATCCGCGCCCATGCGTGCCGATCTGTGAGAAGAATCGCAATTAAGAGCGTTGAAATAACCCGCTTGTCGGTCAGAATGGAGCTCGCCAGGCGCGAGAGGAAGCGAGCTGCGGTAAAAGACGACGGCGAAGAAGCTTTACATCCGGTCGATCGTAACCAGCAGACGTTGTTTTCGAGGCCTCGCGGAAATAAAAATCTCGAGGTATCGATTAACTCGAGTAACAATTTAATTATCCACTTTGGACGGGAGTCCCGATAAAACCGAGAAAAGTCGAAACTTATGAGCGATGACGTAAAGGCAGAATATTTATTCCCTTATATACACGGGAAGCATACTTGAAAAGTCGCGGAAACTTTCGCGATGTACCTTTTCTCTCGGAAAAAGAATTTTGTTACCACCATCTCTCTCTCTTTCTCCTTCGCAACTTTTTCATTCGCGACATTAAATTTCTTAAGGCAAGTAAGCCTTAAATTATGTTACACGAAATTACACTCGAGACCAACTAAGAGGAACGAAGTTGTCATCTGTTTGCGTTTCTTGAAGCTTAATTGCGACATTATATTTAATACGTCCTGGCGAATACATCATGAAGAAGATATTACATGCGGGAGAAAATAGAGTTGCAGGAAATTCTCTCGTTGACGGGGATTATATTTTGGCGTTTCTGCTCCGATAGCCACTTTATATCGTATATGTAGACATCTATCATAAATCATAATTTCTCATCGGATCAGACTGCACCGCTGCTTTATAACCGCATAGAGCGAAAGCCTTCGACCGTGAAGAGTCGCACGATCTCAGTCGACCGTGACTTATAGGTGCCCTGTATAAGCTCCAAAGCAAACATCTATTCGAGGAAAATCTAATATCTAATATATACGTAGTAACACGTTTCACCTGTAACCTGTCACATATGTATCTCCTGTCAGGATAGCTTTACTGATCAAGAGGTGCATCTCAATAAATTGCTCAAATACGACTTTAACAAGGTATCTTCGTTTCACATTTTTTGCAATGCACAAAATGCTCTCTCTCTCTCTCTCTCTCTATTAATATATTTTTAAAATAAAATTCCATTTCGCGCCGCGATGCGTTAATTTTTATTTGATCTGTGTAAATCTCTATCCGTAAAATTTAAATCTTATCGAAGATTTATAATTTATACTAGATATTTAAATATATATAGATTCATAAAAACTTTTGAGCAGCTTCTTTGCGTATTTGGCTCCATTCTAGCCATTATCGCATTCACAGCTAGCACATTCATGGAACTCAATTACTACAACGAAATTACACAGTGGTGCGACTAATTACGCAAATCGATGGTCTAGGGCTCGCAAGGAGCCTTGCCTTCGCTCGATACGGAATAAGACACGTTTCTTTGATAATATCGAGCGATGTCGAGCGGAGGTTGCTCATTGAAATTCTGCAGAGATACGGCTCGATATACACTATCTTCTCTCCAGTTCACTGCATGTCTCGATGATAGATGGAACAAACGAGGTCGCTATTACATTTTGACGGACACATTGAGCTCGTAAAGATATTTCTAAATTTACGATAAAATTATGTATCTTTAACTAGGAATCTATTATTAAAATCTACGCAAAAACCATCTCCGTTAGCAGAATATTTTTAATGTACAGAGTGTCCCAGGATTATCACATCATCTGTCAGATTCTTGAGTTTATTTAGAGACGACTTTTCCTCAGCGAAAATGTCGAAGGTTATCATCATTTTTTGCAAGTTTCCAATTTTTGCCATCATATATCTTTATAAGCTTCAAGATAAAATTTTATTAAAATAAACTCTGCCTGAAATTAACTAAAGAATATAATTTTGGTAATCTTTTAGCTCTACAAAGTTTATCTTGAATCGCTTGTAACTCGGAAGTTATTGATGAGCCTCGACATTTTCGCTGAGAAAAAGTCGCCAAATGATCTCAAGACTCTGCCATTAGCAAGTCGTGCGGTGACCCTGGGACATCCTGTATAATAATCACACATGCTAATATCATAAAATTAAAATCTCATAAAGAGGCACATATTTCATAATAAAGTTTGTCAGAAATGATATTTTTAATTAAACGATTTTGAACTATTTTTAATTATCTATAAAACAAAAAAGAATGTTACAATAACGCATAAACTATAGAATCTATGAAAGAAACATCATTTTAAATACCCGATTTTAATCATGCGTTTATTATATTGAACGGTGCTGAACGATTATAAGGTAACGAGAGAAAACACTTGCAAGGTTTATTTCGAAAATAATTATAGCCGATACGTCGATATTAATATACAGACCGAATAGGAACGTGATGATGATCAATTATATCGCATATCAGTCAATCATTGTATCGGCTACCCTATCTACGCTTGCATTGTTTCCTCCGCGCCTTTCAATGTGTTTCTCACTAATTTAAAATAATAATATACGAAACATGATTATTCATGGCATTTGTCTATTTTGACTAAACTAGAAAAACGGCAAACTGAAAGTAATCTTATACCTAAGTTTAAGTTATATTATTTTATTATATTTTATTATTTATTATATTGTTATTTATTATTATTATTTATTATTTATTATATTATTTATTTTTTATTATATATATTATTAATTCTATTATTAATAATATATATAATAAAATCCTTTATATATATAATATATATAATAATATAATAATATAATAATATATATAATAATATATATAATAAAATCCTTTATATATATTATTAATTCTATTATTAATTCTGACGATTTTGATTTATAGTTTTCTATTCTTAGAGACCGCATAGAAAATAATTATCAAAATAATTATCAAAATAATTATCAAAATAATTTCGAGAGAGCAAATGACAGAGAGGTAAAATGATCATAATGCAATTGTAGCTAAATATTATAGATAATTATGGCGCATGAGCCGTACTCGAAAAAAGATAATGGAGATATTTTCTGAAATACCAGTACCCTACCATGTACCAAGAGATATCCAGTCGCCCTTTTTACCCTTATATCGGCGCAATCTGGCTGGAAACTCCGGCGCGAATTCCCGGCATAATGTAAGCGCTCGTTATAGTCTTTTTCGCTGCGAATTACCGCGGCTTATTCGACGAATATTCTCTCGGACCGTTTCGTACTTTAATTCGAGGTCAGAGCCTTGACGCGCTCCCAATAATTTTCCACGAGCTTACCTCGCGCCTTTCCGTGAGAGTCCCCGTCCAGAAAAAAAGGTCTATATACTACGCGACGAAGTGGATGGGAGTGGATGGGGATGGCGTCGTCTTTAAGGAGGCTCATACGCTTTCCCGCTCGAAAGAGAAGAGTCGATACTCAACCGGCTGCTTTTGTGTCACGTAAACGAACGTCCTCATTTCGCGTGCGATGCGCCACGACCGAACTGAATGAAATCGCCGACGAGGGGGGGAAATCGGTACGAAAGGACGGGCTCTTTCATTCCTCTTGTTCACGAGAAGAGAGCGGAACCTTTCTTGCAATCCAGATAAAGGTGAATTTACGTTCGAACAAAAGGAAGAATCACGCCGGATCGAAATTATTTAAACCGAGTTCGTTCGAATCGAACGAACGTTTTTGCGTGGACTTCGTCCTCGAAATGCGCGGCAATCTTGTGCATCGCTCTCCGATTTTTTCGTGATCTCTTGATTCTCGTCTCTCCTAGTGACGAAACGTCTTTCGTATACTTCAATGTGATTTTTTTTGTATTTTTGATGCAGTAGGAGGACGTAGCGCGCCTATTGGTTATCTTTAATCTTTTGTAGCGTCGAAACTACATCTTCCTCAACATTTTGGTATTAGAATTTTCGTCTCCAAATGATCTCAGGAATCTACCATTAACGGCTGATTCGTTAAGTCTGGGACACCTTGTATATCGATATCACATTTTGCACGGAAAAATTTATGCACATCTCTGGGAGATTTTTGACATTATCAAAATTATGTAATCTTTAGTTTAAAACCATCTTTAAGAGAAAATGTGCCGATTTCTTCCACCGCAATTGGTCAGCTGTTCGCTGAATCGTTACCCATACGATTCATCTTTTTTGGCTTAGACGACAAATCGTCGAAAGCGTAAATTCGCCTTAAGACTGAGACTTGAATGCGGACACAAAAGCTGGAAAGAAACGGCGCGGATTGAATTAGATGTCGTCGTAATGCTGGAAATTGTATTTTCGAGCGTGAGGGAGAGACGGAGAATCGTCTTTTCCCCTCAGAATAGGAGAGCAAGAAGAGGAAGGGGGTGGAAAGAGATTCCGCGTCCTTCCTTCATTTATGCTACCTTTTCATTGCAAATATACAGAGAACCCGCCCCGATCGGGACGTGGAAGGCGAGAAATACGGGATTTGTTTTGATGCCTGCGAATTTTACGACGTTAATGTTTGACTGGCGAAATATGGGCGATAGGAACAACGGAGGATGTTTCGAGGTAAGCGACAATCTTGAGGGTGAATGCTTCCCTTTATCAGGAAAACACACTTATGTTTCTTATACATTCAAATACTTGGAACGAAGCAATCCAAGTTCAATCAAATACTCGGATATACGTTTCGCGATTTCTCATTTTTTTTCCTTTTTCGTCTGCGCCAGAAGCACATTTCCTCGCAACTAAAATTAATAAATAGGAACGGATAAGATCGAGCGATGAATAGAGGCTTGAGAAATACGTCAGTTCTACCTTCCCTCGAAAAATCAGATGGAGGGAGAAGCGAAGGTGATTTTATCGAAAATTCCGTGAGCCGGATCCACGCTTGAAATTCTAATGGCGGGAAGGAAGCGAGATCTACATAGAATTGCCCGTAATACGGTGGAAAGGTAAATATGTACGGTTCTCGCGCGGACGGAAAAGCCACCGGCAACCAACGTGTTTCAGGGGAGGATAAAAAGACGCGCACTCGCTCAATAATTGATCGGCGCGACGAGGCGATTAATCGCGGAATTTATGCGGACGTCGATGACCCGTTATGTACCTCGCCACGTACCGGGCGATACCTTCGTACCGATTGAAATAAGAATGAGAGACGCGATTTAATCCGAGCCCGTGCTGAAATAAACAGACCGGAGGAAGAGTCTGAACTATGTAATATATACACGGGATGTTCCGAATTCCGTCGCTGCGCTTCCTTCCGCTCGTGGATTCCTCCCAGCAATTTGGAGTCGATTCTTTCCCTTCGCCAAAGTCTCCCTCGTCCTCCGTGCTTTTCTTCGGGGAAACTTTCCCGTCTCATTTTATGTAGGCAAATATTTTTGTAATATCGAATTAAAATTTTCAACCGTCGAAATAACATCCGCCCTTGATTCCTGTAACCTTTTATTATCAATATTTGCGCGCGCTGAAAATTATAATTTCTGCAAATCGTCAGTTTTCCGATCGTTTAAAACGCGGAATTTATTTTTACTCGGGACAAAAATTTACTGAAAATGTATACGACCAGCTGCGGTGCGTAAAGTTGCGTTACGCGTTGCAGGTTGTACGGGAAAAAAGTTGCGAAGCCAATACTCGCATATTTCACGCGGCGGATTTGCGCCCTTTCTTTCGTTTTCTCTTTTTTGTTTCTTCTTTTTTTAGAATCGCGAGATATTTATTTCTCTCTAGGCCGATTATGCGCGTTTTCCGCTCTGCATCAATTAAGAATCCGCTGAAAGCTTTCGCGCGTTAAGGTAAATTTTACTTAAGCAATCAGCCGACTCTTGTTGCGTACACACCTCGGCACTAGGTTTACTCTGCGCATTTGTAGAGGTATGTTTATTACACTGGTAATTATATGTCGCCCTTAAGCCGGTTTACATACATTCGGCGTGATATAAAGTATTTATAACGACATTTTAAGTCTTATCATAATGGATACGTTTGAAAAGAATTCATTTATTATTTATATTTGACTTTTTTGTCATAAGAAAAATTCAAGAATCAAGGAGATTAAGAGATTTTTGAAAACAAAATCTTACAGGTTGAAAAAAAATGAGCTGTGCACACATTTTTAACCTTTCACTAAAAATGCATCTCATATGCTACGTTCTTTCTTTTTCCTTTTTTTTTTTTGGAGAAAATTTTAAGGTTTCTCTCATCCTTTTCTCATTTAATTTCGTTGCACACATTTCTACTTTATTAATAAAAAATTGTAGGTTCGATTGAAAAGACTGGCCAATAAACAAAAAAAAAGGTTAAAAATTTTTTTAAATCTTTTATTAATAATAGCAAAAAATTTTTTATTAAATTAAATAAATAAAATAATTAAATAAAAAAATTTTGCTATTATTAATAACAAGTTATTTATATTTTAATCGAAAATATACGTTTTATTATTAAATGATAAGAGTCACACATAGACAGCTTTTAATTTCGATTCAATTTTTCACGGAATGAAACATTTATTCCGCAAGTGGAGATAAAGCTGATTTTTTTTTCACTTATCCCACCTCTTTGTCTCAATGAAACTTTTATTCAGATAATGCCGGGGAGCTCGTACGATATGAACTCAATTATAAAAACTTTATTTTCATATTTCTCGTTATTCGTGTGTTTTCGAACTCTTCGACCGCGAACGGTCGGTCGGCGTCGCGTCGCGTCGTTTTAATTCGTTCTCCACAATCGCGGCCAATCATTGAATCCCTTCGGACCGAAATCCGAATGTCGACCGTCGGTCGGTCCGTGCTACAAAATTAAGCGACGCCCGTCGAAACGCGTTTAGATCCCACGATCGACCGGACCGGTTCGCCTACATTTTATTTGACGTTCATGGATGGCGGTATTGCGTAAATTCGTGGACGGGCCAGACCCAATTTACACGATTCACTCTGAACGATCATCGCGAATGAATCATTCCAAGTGCGTGTGCGTGCTGGGTGAAACGTGAATGTTCGCTTAGGCGCGTCATCGCAAATCCACCATCAAATGCGACGCGTTTCGCGGAAATTAATGGCCTTTTGAAAAATATAAACACGAGAGATACATAGGGATTTGTTCGCATTCGGGAGCCCGCGCCATTGATTATATAACTCTGGCTTTTGTAATGGCATAACTAAATCGCTCGTTTCGACAAGGACATTGTTTTGAGGCAATTTCGTCAATTTTATAGCAACCACGAAAGTAGCATCTGCGGGGAAATAAACTTTTGCAGAATTTTAATAAATTACGTATATTTGTAATGTGAGAAAAAAATCCAGTCTCTATAAGAAGTATAAAAGTTTTCCACCGATATTTTTATGCTTCCAATATTTTTAATATCGCAATATTTTTTTTATTTCAAGAGAGTGAAATTTAAATGTAATTTATATTGTTGCCATTTTTCAAGATACTACGATATTAAAATATATATTGTCGAAGGAGAAGCCCTCCAAAATCAATATTGCACTTTATAATAAAACTGTTCAAGAGAAGTTAATATTTCTGCGCTCAAAAAAATGCAACTCGCAACAATAATTCATAATCTGTGCCAAAACTAACATGGATTCATGACAGTACCTATGTATCGATGCGATGATGAATGATAGACACATGTCCCTTTCAGACAAAACACGAGTACGGTAAAGAGAGACAGAGAGAGAGAGAGAAAGAGAGAGAGACAGAGAGGGAGAGAGAGAAAGAGTTGAGGTATTGAAAAGCATTGTTGATTCAATTTGGCTAAAAAACGAGAGCTATGCCGTTTCCGATATAAACGATTCAATTGTAAATCACTTCACATAGCCTATACCAAGGCTTTTCATTTCTGCTGCAATATGTGTATGTGTGTCGATTTTTCGTGATAAGCCGCCAGGTGGAAAATGTTTGTCTGGAGAAGGACAGAGACAGATTTTTGTGTATTAAAAACTGATACATTAATTTTTTCGACATAAAAATTCCATGTAACTTATATAACATTATATTTAGCAAATCGAGGCGCGATTGTCAGTCGACGAAAGGGGTGGTTCGTCGCGTGAATTCGTCGCTAGTATTATTGTACGCGATTGAAAACAGGATAGAGGTCCCCTTGCAATGCATAACCCGTCCCGTGCGTACAATACCGCGTTGCGGCGTGAACGCGGAACACCACACGTTACAGGAATTATCGATCATATCGCAGCCAAACCGTCCGATTACGTTGATTCTTCCAGCGGCGGTATCGGTAAGCTTAGTGGCTTGCCTGACCACTAACATTATTAGCATAATTGTTCTCTCTCTTTCTCTCTCTCTCTCTCTCTCTCTCTCTCTCTCTTTCTGTCTCTCTCTGAGTTCTTGGCGAAGTCTAATCGATCCGACGTCAGCATAAAGGAGCATCGCTTGGGCTGCTCAATAAGACGGAGGAGTAAAGGAATGGGAGAGGGATGGGGGTTGCAATTAGAACTTCATTCGCCTGATAAAAATAAGAAATTACTCCAATCTGGCGATTACTTTACCGGTTCACCGGCAACTGGAAGCATGTAACTGATATGTATGGAATATCTTCTTCTCGTCTGGTGTATAATAATCAGCGGTACGGACTAAAAAGTGGTAGGGTTTAATAACACGATTAAAGTTAATTAAGCGAGACGATGAGACGCAACGGCAAGCAAATTACGAGCGAATGACGGAATCGGAAGTGAATGTGCCGTCACGCGATAAATGCTGGATAACCGAGTGGCTATTAGTACGCCACGCAGTTATCGATCCCGAAGTTACGAGTCTCTAACTGAAAGCTCTTGCCTCTACGCTTATGTATTTTACCATTAATTGGCTGTTCACCCCTTTTTTTTCCTTTTAAACGAATGATAGTTTTAGAAATCGGGAAAAATGCGTCTTTATTACTGTATCTTTTTATTCCATGTGATGTCAGATTCCCGATTAAATATTTTATATTAACATAATCTTATATTTAATTTCCGAAGGCTAAGCGCTCGTGTAAATTAGTACTCTTTGTTTCAGATATATGAGAGTCTTCCATTTCTATTTTTATACATTTTCAAATATAGAGAAATAATCTTTTCTGTTCGCTTTTACGCTTATGTATTTTACTTGTGCATTAATTGGGTTTACATTTTTTTCTTTCTTTTAAACGAATATGATAATCTTAGAAATTTAGAAATGCGTCTTTAGAACTATATCTTCTTATTCATTTAATGTCAGATTCTCAACGATTAATTAGTATTTTGTTATATTTCAATTCCAAAGGCTAATGTAAATTAGTATTCTTTGTTTCAGATATATAAGAGTCTTCCATTTTTCTTTTTTATATTTACATTTTTAAATATAGAGAAATAATCTTTTTTGTTCGCTTTTATGATTATGCATTTTACTTGTGCATTAATTGATTTTTTTACTTTTTTTTTTAAACGAATATAATACTCTCAGAAATCTAGAAACGCGTCTTTATAACTATATCTTCTTATTCATTTAATGTCAGGTTCTCAACGGTTAAATATATTAGTATTTTATTATATTTTAATTCTCCAAAGGCTAAGCGCTAATATAAATTAGTACTCTTTGTTTCAGATGTATGAGAGTCTTCCATTTCTATTTTTTATACATTTTCAAGTATGGAGAAATAATCTTTTCTGCTCGCTTTTACGCTTATGTATTTTACTTGTGCATTAATTGCCTTTACATTTTTTTCTTTCTTTTAAACGAATATGATAATCTTAGAAATCTAGAAATGCGTTTTTAGAACTATATCTTCTTATTCATTTAATGTCAGATTCTCAACGATTAATTAGTATTTTGTTATATTTCAATTCCAAAGGCTAATGTAAATTAGTATTCTTTGTTTCAGATATATAAAAGTCTTCCATTTTTCTTTTTTATATTTACATTTTTAAATATAGAGAAATAATCTTTTTTGTTCGCTTTTATGATTATGCATTTTACTTGTGCATTAATTGATTTTTTTAAACGAATATAATACTCTCAGAAATCTAGAAACGCGTCTTTATAACTATATCTTCTTATTCATTTAATGTCAGCTTCTCAACGATTAAATATATTAGTATTTTATTATATTTTAATTCCAAAGGCTAAGCGCTAATATAAATTAGTAGGTACTCTTTGTTTCAGCTGTATGAGAGTCTTCCATTTCTATTTTTTATACATTTTCAAGTATGGAGAAATAATCTTTTCTGCTCGCTTTTACGCTTATGTATTTTACTTGTGCATTAATTGGCTTTACATTTTTTTCTTTCTTTTAAACGAATATGATAATCTTAGAAATCTCGAAATGCGTCTTTATATATCTTTTTATTCACTTAATATCAGATTAAATATTAATATTTTGTTATATTTTAATTCCAAAGGCTAACGTAAATTAGTTTTCTCTATTTCAGATATGAGAGTCTTCCAATTTTTGTTTTTTATACATTTTTAAATATAGAGAAATTTTTTTGCTCGCTAATGCAACTTCTCTATAAAAGTATGCAATAAATTTGCTTGTAGAACGTTAATGAAACTCTTAACTATTCGTCTGAATGTGCGGAATCGATTATCGACGCGGATATAGCAGATAACCGGTAAATTTCACGCGGACAATTTCCGCGATGTAATAAAATCTAATTTTATAGTCTACGGCGCATCTCATCCCCTATTTTACCTCACCTCACCTCATCCTTTATCGAAGCGGTGAAACGCTCATCGTAACACGCGGAAACACACTCGAGCTTATCGTCCCTCCGGGGGACGCGCTTCCGAACCGAAATCATCTTTATCTTTCTGTTACAGGCGACGGCGGACAATATTTCCGGATTAGGCCGAGCAACAGTTCCGTGCTGGAGGGCGGCGAGGTGATAATTCCTTGCGAGGTGGGGAACCGAGTCGGTATCGTCCAATGGGTCAAAGACGGATTTGCCTATGTCATACAGCAGAGTGAGTTCAATAACTTGAAGTATAAGTTATTTCTCTTTTCCTGCAACGCGAGCGATTTTCTGGAGCCATCAGATTCACGCACTGAGAAAAATCGTTTGATTATATCAACAAGACGTATATGACAGAAGGCATTTTGGTTAAACCAAGCAGAATTTCTAGTTATCACGATAAGACTCGATTTTTTGTAACTAGAACGTTTAATAGACTTTACTATAAGGATTTGGTTAGTATTTTCTAGTTGGATCTATAAATCTTCTTGTTATATTAAATAAACATGAACACAGTGATGCATTTTTTTTTGCAAATTTAGTATTACTATCGAAAAAATTTGGTAAATTTAACAGGAAGAAATTAATCATACTCATCTGGTAATTCCTAAAGGAATTTTGATTCGTCCATTTTCAACATATTGGTTGATGAATCTGCCCGATTCTTTTTAACTGATGCAACCAGATTTTTTCTCAGTGCGTCGATACTTTTCATGAGGAGATATTTCTCCGATGAAAATACCGACCAACGTTATTTATCGTTGGCGATAATTTATTAATTATGAGATACCAAGAGAATGAGAATTAAATTTCAATATTGTTAATAACTGATAAAAATTTCATCCTTCATTTCGTTATTATTTTTTTAACTCGTTCTTGAATTTAATTTCAATCTCGAATAATGAAGAATATATTAAACACGCGATAAAAATTATTATTATCCAATTCTATTCAATTATATTATAATTATAATTATAATTATATTATTTGAAGAGTAACCTAGCTGTTTGCAGTGAGAATTTTGCTGCAGCATAGGCGTGAATTTCGCAATTGCAACATATGTAGCGCATAATTTTAATTTAAAATAACATTTATTAAGGCATTTTATGAAAATGAAAATTATCTATATAACTCCCCATGCCATATCTACATCTGGGCCGCAACAATAAATCCACTTGAAAAGAAAATAGCTCGGAAAGCGCTGTATTTGATATAAATGTGTATAACAAAGGTTAAATACGTAATTGTTATCGCGAGGGCGCAAACCGTGTACGTTAAATTTGGTAAAGACAGGTTGTTTTGTACTTGCACAATTAACGCTTCGGGAAAACCGCTCTAAATCCACCAATTAAAACCACGCACAACAAAAGCAGCTCATGTATTTTCAATGGGAAATTGTGTTTTCGTATTACCAGGGATTGGTTTACACAGGAATTTTCGGAAATACATTAACGCGTTAATAAAGAACCGCCCGTGTTATTCTGTTGTTTCCTACCTGATTCATGGATTTACATTATAAGCCGTACAACGTTACAATAACACGTGCAGTGCATACACAGATGTAGACCTACAGTATTATAGTCTTGTGTGTATTGAATTTTAAGCCCGATCTTTTCGAATTGAAATTCCGAACATTTGTCATTTCCTTTCCAAAAAGAAAATTTTTCTAGAATCTAATAAAGCTTTAAAACACAATCTTCTCCGACCCAAAAATTCGTAATAGAGACAATCGTTTTACTAGAATTTTCTTCTTAGAAAGTAATATCTTACTCGACAAATTTTCGATTTATAAGAGATCAAACATTTGACAAATGCAATTACAAAATATATTAATAACTTTCGAAATTTAAATAACATTTACGTGCGTTAAAAAAAGTTTGACAAGTTTGACAATAAAGACTGATAAATCATAAAAGTTTCATTCTTGTAAATATACATCTGACGTAAAGTGACTTTTACGATCTTAGCAGCGATGTGGATTTATTATTTAAGCCTAGTTGTAAAAATATGTACCTACAACAGCGAATGGACTATCGACGCCGAGCAGTTAATTACCCGGCGGTCTCATCGACTTCCGGCTATCATAATGGCATCGTTTAATCGAGAGTACTCGCGTACCGGTCGAATAAGCGCGTATAATAAACAGAGATAAAATTAGACCCGAGATTAGACCTGATTAGACCTGATGCGCGTATCCGTTTGTAAATCACAATTCGCTCTTTCGCCGCAGGACGTTGACCAGATATGGATACCACTCAACAGTCGTTGCATTATCGTCGTATAACAACCGAAGCGTTAATGATTCCCATTAATTGTTGCAGACGGCGAAGTCGTGGGCCATCCTAGGCTGAAGCTGATCGGTGATCAGGCCGCCGGTATTTACAATTTGAAGATCACCGATGCATCTCTGACCGATGATGGCGAGTACGAGTGTCAGGTCGGACGATACCTGAGGGTCAAACAGATTCGCGCCAGCGCCCACCTGATCGTCACTTGTGAGTCGAAATATGATGATGCATGAGTCGCAAAAGTTTAACTGGACTCTGTCCAAGTTCATCGAGCGAAGGAAGAAGGGACTTTTCATTTCGTTTTGTAATCGTTCTACTTAAGGGGATCCCTCAACCTATCTGTTTTATCGACAAAACACTGTAATTTTTGGGCAGGTGCCATTTTTTATTGCCTGCATAGAATTAAAAATCCTTTTTTGTACGTTTGAAGTATAGATGCAAACGGACACGGCGAAACCGATTATATACTGAGGAAGAAAAAAAAATATAAAATTATATATTTATTTCTCGATTTTTTAGATCAACATGGCGTCTAAAGCTATCACCTCATAAAGACATTATAGCCTTGTATAAATGTTTTGTAGCTTTTATGCATAAAACAATAGCATACCCAATAACGGACTGCGCAATAAAAACTTGTGGAACTGTGAAAATTGAGTTTAGTAATCTAATTAATAAATGGCATCTGTCCAAAAATTTTGGTCCGTATGTACCTGAAATGTCGGTAAAAGTAGAGTAGAAAAAGCAGTGCATCTTCTTTATAAATAAGTGATAGAGAGAGATACGGGATGAGGATTTAGATGAGGGCGTTGTATTGTGTAAGAGTTTGCCGTTCAATGAGGGATCCCCTTAATGATTCCTCGTTTTTTAATACAACCAGTTATTTATAAATGCCCTAGCGTCTATGTTTTTTTTTGTTTTTGCTTCGAGAACTTGGACAGAGATCTAGTTGAACCCTTTCGCTGACGAGAATTTGAATAAGCGAGTTATTCGAATTGCCTTGTCACTTTACAGAGCGAGAATAATTTTCCCAAATGTAACGTGTGCGTGTTGACTTTACGGTCGAGAGATCCGAGTGGAATCTCAAAGATCGAGAAAGATGTCGTAAAACGAACGCTGCACGTTAATTAAAATTTCCTTAGCGTAACGACGTTCCTTCGACGATCCGGGCAAACTTGAGGTAGCGCAGCCACCGACGGGACAAACACGCAAAAATACTCGCTCCTTGCTTGGGAATAATCGTTTCGTACCGTTTCGACGCGACGGGCATAGCCCGTTAGTTAAAATGCAAAGCTTGCCGTAACACGAATTACAAACTCGCGATCTCGAAACCGCGCTTAAAGTTAATTTACGCGGTCGTACGAGCGCGTTACGTTTGTGTGTCGCCGCGAAAGAGCGACTTTCGGGTTTCGCGGGAGCAGTTTATACACCCCCAGGCCGCCGACGACGACGACGACGACGACGACGACATTTGTTGGTCCGGGCGCGTTTGGTCGCGCCATCGACGATCTCTCTCCTTTTCTCCTCTTCTCTCTCTCTCTTTCTCACCCATCCGTAAATTATGCAAAAGTTATTAAGCGCGACAATATGCATTCGCCGGCCAGGCTGTCGCAAACTAGTTCGCCGAGCGGAACGAGAGCTAGTTTTAGCGTACGAGCGACCTTTCCAGCGGGGTGACGTGCGCGCTTTTGAGGGATGACGCTTTAATACTACTCGAGAGAAACCCCTCGCCAGGACCGACAAGCTATTTGTGCATTCTTCTCTCTTCTCGCATTCGCGAACGCGCCTTCAATTCGCCAAGACTAGGATGTAGCGAGGCAAAACTAATTCCGAAGCTGTTTCCGACGGTCCCGATGACAAAAAATCCGTCTTCGTTCGAAGACGGATCTTCCGCTCTGCGAAACTTGGAGAACTTTCGAATGCCTTTTTTTTACGATCAAGTTTCATTCTGCCCGTTTATCTCGAAGAGAATTGCGATTGGCTGCTACAACTTTGTCGGAATATTTGCGTATGTCCTCTTTTACCGTCGCACACGTTGATTATTTTAAAAAGAAACGTGCGAATCTTCAAAATCGTTATATGTATAAACAGTAACTTATTTTAATCTGGAGCCCTTCTCCTCTCTCTCATCAGATGTACGTATAAATTATGGATTATGGAATTACCATAACGAGAAACTCGCCGAGTCAATATGACTTCTCTACTTAATGCCTCAGTGATTTGGTGAGCAAGCTGGAGCTTTCCGAGACGTGACCTATTTTCCAACAGATATTAAAATACAAAAAGGGAAGAAAGAATGTATATTTTGTTAACTCTTAACTATATTGCTCTCTCTCTTTCTCTCGATCTAACCGTCCCTCCAATATTGTTTACAACATTCGTATATAAAATTCGAAAATATTAATATTTTCGAAATAAATTTACATTAAAATTATATTTATTTTTCGATTATATTTATATTTTTATGTTTCATTTATATATTTATTTTATAAATTTATATTTATTTTATAATTTAATTTATAATTAATATATTTTACAATTTATTTTTTTTTATAAACATATTTTTTTATAGATTATTTTTTTTATAAATTTATATTTTTTATAAACATATTTAATTTTCGATATAAATTTATATTAAATTAAGATTAAAGATACTTTGACAGAAAAATAAACAAACAATATTTTACAACAGGATGGAATATATTACATAAGAATGGTAATAACTGAGCACACATTTTTCATCGATTCAAAAATCGCTTTGAATATTTCTTTATCCGAGTTTACAGATCGCGAGGCGAGAGCACGGTCAGAATGATATTAGCCACGATATGCAAAACCATACCACCCGTTCTCGGGGGGCGGGCAAGTTGAAGGGGGAGAGGCGTACGCTTTGCACCTGCGCCACGCTTTTAATAAAACGGGCACATTACTAAATCGTCATATCCGTCAAATCAATCTTCCTCGTTGCGCACGTCCGCGTTCATTACCGTTGTGACGTTGAAAATACACGACGACGGCAGCAGACACCGTCGACGATAATCCACTGCGGGTCAAATGGATCATCGCGTGAAAATCTCGAGCGATCGTTAACGCGGCCGACATCGGGGACCGGCAAATCTCGTGCTCGAACGCGCCTATTTTATAAACTGCATACGTGTGTGTGTGTGTATATATTTTACGTGCATGTACGTGCATAAAATGCGCAAACAGGCGCAATCTCAGCCAGTCGTTAATTACGCGCGTAACGGTATTTTCCCGATCCCGGTACCGGTAAACGGATATAATTGTATTTCGCTTTACTCTCTCTCGATACCCGACCCGTGTCGTCGTCATATTTCCTCTGCCTTAATAATTCAAATTGATTTCCCGCTCGTTTCCCGTCGACCGTTTTACCGCTATTATCGCCAAATAGCCGAGTTATCCTGTCACGGGCAGACTTACAGGAATTCGGGCGTAACGAGTTTTCGAAAATAATTTTGTCGCCAGAGAAAAAAAAGGTCCTCGACCTTCCGTCGTTTACGCGAATGAGACGCATTTAAACTCCGATAAAACGGCAATCGATTGCGACTGATGTGACTGGTCGATTTCAACTGAACGCTTCGTGGAAACTCGGAGTAAATCGTATCAATTGGTGAAAAATTAAAAAAAAATATATTAGTTACAGACATTTAGAAAATTACGAAAATGCGATTAACTCGACAAATTATTTATCAGAGAGAGAAATTTATTGATATAAATACAGTGATAAATTCGATATTTTAGATTGCAAGTAGACATGTTCAAAAAGAAGAAAAAGTTAAAATTCAATACTCTAGATTTATAGCCTATTTCCAGGACACTTCTGCCATCATTTTATCAATTGTTACGAAATCGCGACATGTTTTTCTACTTTGAAGCAGCAACGCATAAGCGACGAGGTAACAAACGCGCATATCTCATAACCATTTGAAGCTCGCGCTTCTCGACAACGATGCAACGTGGAAGTATTCCCATGTATGCGATTATTCTCGCGAAATAGACTATTGGGACATGCGTAATGTGGGCATTGTGTGTGCCTGTTCTTAAATGAAACGGCACTAAAAATACGCATCCGGACGTTTTCCAAGATGGGGAGCGAATTTCCCCCCGTTTACATTTCGATGATGCAGCGACATTCCCTTGCGACAATAACACTTTCCGGTGTCTTTAATTATTCGAAAGTATCGCCCGCGCAACAACAACGGCACCCAAATTGATGCAATTTCATGAATTGCGGGAAAACGATAGAGAAACGAAATTGCTATCTACTTATTGCTCTATCATCGTTAAAAACACAAGTAAATTTTTATCGCTTCAAAAAGATGACACTTTGTGTTTCTAAATTGTTCAAGATCGATTCCCTCATTTATTTGTTATATTTATAATAAATTAGATTTTATTTGTTATATTTATAATAAATTAGATTTTTTATAATAAAATATGGGAAAATATAAATATTGTTAATATTTTATATTTCATGAATGAGTATAAATTCTTCAAAACTTTTTCAGAAGAAATTAAACTATGGAAGTAAATCGTCTCGCGATAAAATGAAGGAGACATCGTTCTCATTCATCTTCGGCGTCGAATTTTCGGTGATGTAAAAAAGATCACGCCCTGTTCCCTGACTTGTCTTGAAAAAAAAAAACCGCTCACGTATCTCTTTAGACATCGGACGAATTCGCAGCGTGATACGCGAAGAATGAGGGGAGAGGGTAGGGACGGGGAGAGAGGGGCAGGTCGAATAAAAATGTCTGGGCACGAGGGGACATTTCTTACGGTCCAACGAGCAAATGAGGGAATTTGTGGTAAAGTAGGGTGAACGAGAGTAGAGTATATGGTATATACACTGGAATGAGATGCCATTGCTTTATTAAAAATAGCGAACCGCAGAGAGAGAGACTCCCGATGAAATGTTTAATCTTTCTGCCGACGTTTTTTTTTTAAAAAGTGTACTATGTGGCAACCTCAGGTCGGTCCTCCCTCTTTCCAACGGTGTCGTTTAATATGACGACAAGTTTTCCGCGACTTTACGTGACCTTTCCGATGTATTTTCGAAATAATTTCGCCGCCCTTCCATTCGACCGCATTTTCGCTCGTTTTAAATGAAGATCCCAAGGAAATTGCCATTTTATTTCCCTTCTTTTTTTCAATCTTTCCCCCCGTCCGACTTTATTACGTTTTGCATTTCTATAATTTTACAGGTTTAAAATAATAATTTTACTTATTTCTCTTCTCCTAATTGTGCGCTGAACGTCGATAACATTCTCAGCGATATCTCAACTCGGTTTGCGTAACGTTTTATTCTTTTAATTACTTTTAACTTTTCCAATTACTCCCGTTGTTTACTTTGTATTTCAATCGCATTATTCTTACGGGAAGAGAGAGAGAGAGAGAGAGAGAGAGCCCGCTTTTTATAATTAAAATTATTTATCTATCAAGCTGCAGCATTTATATTAAACAACGTGGAATATTCTCTTTAGCTAAATAACAAAGTATATTCCCGGTTATGCGCGCAGATTTGGGATTATATGTGCATTCGGTTCTGAACGATTCATTACATATTGACTGACATTTCTACAACACAATTTACGTATCGATTAGTAATTCTCTCTTTCTCCCTGCCGGGCAACAATTGTATAAACGTCATTCACAATGCACGCTACAATCGCTCGCAACAATACTCCATTATAAACATCGGGCAATTTCGGATAATTCAAGTCGCGTATTTATCTGTCTTATGAAATGAAATCTGGAACATCTATTTAACGAATAATTATCTCACAAATAATGTGGATTTTCGCTCAAGTATGCTATTATCGTTGCAGACACTTGTGATGTAAACATCGGTGCAGAGATATATATTTTCAATAAGAGAAATTTTATTATTATTATTATTATTATTATTATCTATATACGAGATAATTTACTATCCAGTTATCCATATTATATTGCTCAAAGAAGCTTACTAGGATAATGACGCGTTTTCTTCTTCGCGATTTTCTTTCATGTTTCTTTCAAAGGGAGGACAGACATCGTGCGTCGCGATGCGGGGTAGAACACGAGAGAAAGAAGGAAATCGAATCTCGTGAATTATTCGTCGGTGGAAACGCAATGTAAAGTTGCCTCCCTCCGGCTTGTCGCTTCTTCTGTAGCGCGATTTCGCTGGACCATACCTGCCTTTTCTTCCCATTCGAGACACGTATAAGCCACGGGGTATTCTGGACCATCCCTTGTACCATTCACGGCCACAACCTCTGGTCCGATATGCGTGTTCCTATATAAATATGTGCATGCGAACAACGTGACGCGCGTTATACATGCGACTAAGACTGGATCCACTCGTCGCATTTGGAAAATGAAGTTTCGAAGAATTATGCGCGCCAGAAAAATCGGGACTTGCAAGTTATTTCTTCCTTATTAATTAACATATGATGCAGCTTCGGAGAATGGGAGATTCTTCACAAATTAAAAAAAGAATCTACATAATTTTTGTGAAAATATGTCTCGCGTAAAATTTATCAAGTAGATGGAAATGTGACAATTTTTTATACGTGACATATATTATTTTTTTTCCGTTATACATAACACCGTGAAAATCGCAATAATCGCAGAAACGAATACGTTGGAAAACAAATATTTTTCGCGGAAAAAAAAAGGGAGGAAAAGAATATCGCTTAGAAGCCACGTTCGTTCTCTCTCAAAAAAAAAAGAAAAAACAGAATATAAAAAAAAATTCTCTATGGCTTCGAGGATCACGTCGCGCGTCGCATCTTCTCGCAACGATTCCTGAAACGCTCGTTGCTGCTTATCATGGCTGCTTACGTGCCATTTTGTCGTGACAAACTCGCTCGTTTTCGACGTATCGCACATTCCGTATGATCGATACGGCGTCAGTTTCCTATTCGTTATTTACTAGAGGCCAGAGGCATCAATCGAAATCGCCTGCACGTCTATAAAGTGCAGGCAGTATTCGTTTTTTCTTTTTTTTTTGCATCACCTTAACTCGATATCTCTCTCTTCCTCGGCATCTTATTTTCCTCGTCCTTCCCGAACGTGCAGTTAAGCGACTGATGCTGTTCGGGCGTTCAGTTTTTTAGCAACGGTGGTGTCTCTACGAGTGGCATTTATTTCTCTTTGCGCGCGCGAGAGCCTGCGGCAGTTCCACAAAGGAAAAGCTCTGCTCTCTGTCTCTCTCTCTCTATCTCTCTCTCCTTCTGTACCCCTAACACAGAACCATGCGCTTCTCTCCATTACCCTCTTCCTCATCCCCGCTGTATATACATTATTCTCGCTCGCCCCGGTCGTCCCGCCCTCGCCGTCTCGCGCCCGCTACGGGCTTAACGGTAAAAATGAGACTTATAAGACGCCCCGGCAAAGAAAAATACTTTCCTACCGGACCGAGATGCCGCGAATAAATCCCCGGTCACAAATGCGAAGATAAAAATGACACCTAGATGAAATGTAGCTATAAAATATAAGCAGCGAGTTCTGTGAGACAGATCCACCTACGAGATGCATGTGCGACAATTTGATCCACAGGGTATCGATGTCAATTTATGCTATTTATATCATCATCATTATTATTGTTGTTATTATTATTATTATTATTATTATTATTTTTTTTTTTTTTTATGTTATCTTTATTGATGGAAAAATATCGTTATTAATAAATGTTTAAATTAAATTATCGTTATTAATTAATTTTTGAATTTTTAAATTTTAAATTTATTTTTAAATTATTAAATTATGAACGCTGTATAGAGAGAGAGAGAAAGAAGAAAAATACGTACAAAACAATTCAGAAATAATGATACAAACATTATTACGAATCAGCATGAGCATTTGAATGATTGTGTGCATGAAAATATACAACTGCTTGCGACTCGTCGTATAATTTTTAATGCATTATAATGATGTATCAAGAGTATCCTCGTGAAAACATTCATCTCGCCTGCTATCAATTACATAATTTATCTGCCCTCCCCCGGAGGATAGAACAATTTACTCGACTTTTTCCCTGAGAGAGAGAGAGAGAGATATCATTTATCCAGCGTTCCCGTGAATTCGACGGATTCTGCAGCTTCTTCGATTACGTCCAATCCGCGGGAGGAATTCGACAGCACCCTTTCCAAGTTCGCACGTGTATCGCGAACTAATGCCGTGTGAATGTCGCGTCTGTGACAAGCACGAACGCAAGCTAAACGCAACGCGATGCTGTTATAGACGGGGGGAGGGGGAGGGGGGGAGGGAGTTCCATTTGTCGGTAATTAACTTTGCAAAACGTCGGCATTACGCGCGAAGGGGTGCGGCCGTTAATGCCAATGACGCCTGACAGGAGACGCGACTTGGCGCTAACGCGATTGTGTGTACAACACACACACACACTCACACACGTGCGTGTCGCAACGCGAACGTAAATGCAATTCCGCGGCGGTTATCACCGCCGGCGGATATAATTGAAGCGAAAGAGATAATTTGACAAACGTTGGGACGATAAAATTAAGCGCGATATCGATGCGGAAGAAGGGCTAATGTCGCGCGACGCGACGCGACACGAATAATTTCACGATGAAATAGCCATTCGTCATAAGAGGCGATTCTATTCGATCCATGAGTCCATGAAAGAAGGCATGATTTATAGGAGAAACGTGCGCTTTGTTTGCGTCCTTGTTAACTCCAGTGTAATTATCCCCGGATAGATTTTTGCCTTCATTTGAAATCGATTTTTCTTAGTGGGAATCTAATGAGTGTGGTTTTACATTTCCGATGCTTAATCTTCCTATGGTTTAACCCGGGTCTGACTCACTCGGGGGTAAGCAAAGTGTCCGTGTCCGGAAGATTAACCCCAAGTCGGACTCGGAGTAATGTTTTTGCTATCATAAAAATCATTAAATAATCAGACATCGTATTAACATAAATCAAAGTAGAGGCTAAAGCTAAAGAATTGTACTTTTCAATAATTAATCATACTTTTTTAATGTACTAAAAGATTACTTAAGTAGGCAAAAATTACTTTTTACAAAGTTACCCACCTAAAGATTACAAAAAACAATAATTTTTTAAAACTTATAGAAAAATGCAAAAAATAATCACTAGTGTATTAAGAAAGAATAATATTTTGGAGATTATTTTTGAAAATGCTGATTTCAAATTTGCGGTCATTATCGCAAAATTTAAAATGATTTGAAAGTAGTCGCAAAATATTGGATTTATTTGCATGAAACTCAGTTTTCTATAAATTTTAAAAGATACCCTGGTGAAAATGTTTTCACTATAAATTACCTTTATATCGCATAAAGTACCTTCAAAAATTATTATATAATCTGAAGGTAAATATTTGCCTTCGCGGGAAAAATTCGATTATTTTGATACTGATTTTTACCAATAAAATTAGAACCATAAAAAGATTATTCGTCTTTAAACTTCAATGCTAAGCAAACGAGCCAGATTAGCTGTCAACATTTTTTAAAAAGGAGAACGAAAAAAAATTCTTTCAATACAAAAAAGTTTGCATCTATCGATCATATTTATTGTACGACGCTGATGGTTATCATCGCTATCAATATCGCACACTATTTTTCCTCGTTTACGATTCGCGACGTTCCGATCCCGTTTCTCGTGATGAAAATATATTGGCGACGCGGATTTGCAAATTTAAATGGGTTTCAAGAAACAACACGGTCAGGTAACTGTATATAACCTGAGTAACGATATCCCGAGCGCGATGGGGAGCGCTCGTCTTAATGTAAAAATTATTATCGGCGCGATATTACCTAACGCTAATGATGCAGCTCGCTTTTCTGCACCGCAAAAAGAAGATAACTCGCAATGTCGGCGAATGAGATGTGAGCAATGGTGTAGCAGCTATTCACGAACCTGAGAAAAATGCTTCGAAAGATTCAAACATCCACCAGTAACCGTTCAATCGCGTGATGCTCGAGTTTCGTTTTATTTATTTATTTTTCTTTATTTTAACGCTCCAATAATGACTCATTCGCGCTTGCTATTAAACTCTTCTGATCCTCCGGTCATCTTAAAAAATTTCGCAATTTATGTTTGAAATTATACCCTGGATTCCATAAGAATGGATTTTTTGTTGAATGTTAATATAAAAAAGAGGATGTAAAAAAGAGGATGTTTTTTTCTGTTTTCTCTTTTTTTCCGCTTTTTCATGTCAGGAGGTTTTTTCAAAGGACTCGAGACTCCCGGCTACGCCGCTGGCAAGGGGAATATCCTGTGGCACAACCGACCCGTGACTTCCCCAAGGCGTCAATGAACCACGACAGCGGTGTGTAACGCGGTTGCGTTTATATCAGCTTGAATTTTCACGAGTAAAGGAAATCGCACGCGGTACTGGAGATCGCATCGTCGCTGGAGATAATTGAAAAATGTCGAATGTGCGATTGAAATTCGAGGGATAGTTTATTATTGCTGCGCGGAAAGCAAGCAAATACATTAAAGAAATAAGTGCAAAATATTAGCCAAACGAACATTTAAATTCCAAGAGTCTCCAAGATTATCAGAAAATTAAAATGAATTATAATTTGACAATCATTATCTAACCAGTCTTCTTTTGCAACAGGGTATGCGCCTGAAAAATTAGAGAACAGCTCCTTAATAATATTTCCTTCTGAAATATTTTATATGAAATTTAATAATTTTATTTAACTTTTAATTATCTCGAAATTTTGTAATGAATGTGTTGTCATGTTTAAAGAATTATACAATAAAGGCATTTACATTAAAAAATCTTATTTATATATTAATCAATTATTATAATTATATCATTAAAAAAAAGTAATATATTTTACATATTTCTATTTATTTATGTGTCATGAATGCCAGAGATTTTAAAGATAGATTGCATAGAATCATTTCTTTAATCAGAAATTTGTCAATCGATACAACTTGTTGCCACAGCTGACAATTGAATTGTTGCAACACGAGAGAGCTCGAGAGCTTCAACTTGATGCGCTCCAGACAGATTCGATATAAAGCGCCGTAATTAATTCCGAAGTTCTCCAGATTTAATGCGTCTAGAGCGCGGCGGGACGTATCGGTTGATCTACCAAAGCGGGTACGACGGCAGTTACGAAAACGATCTCTCTCGGATGTAATGAAACCGGCGATGGAGTCCCAGGGCGAAACCTCTCTCCGGGGGTGTCTAGCAACGCCTCCTGCATGCGATCACCGATCGTGTTAGCCGATGTTGCATCAGGAAACGAGGAGACGTTGTATTAACGCGTCGAGGAGAGAAGCTCTAACGGGGGGGTGTCTCAAGAAACGTGTTATTATCTTTCGCTGTTTCCCTCCATTTGCAAAGTGGGAATCAAAATTTTAATTACAGTCTTATCGGCGACAAAAATTTTATTAATCATAATTTTATCGTAAAAGTATAATAATTTTATCATAAAAGTTGGAATAAAATTATTAACGAGAATTAAATAATAAATAAAATATACGAGAATTAAATAAAATAAATAGTGATAAATAAAATAAATACGCTTCATTCCATCTTGGATTTTAAGTTTAAATGGTTAAATATCAAGGTTAATGTCGGGAAATTGAAAAGAAAAGTTCAATAGTTCAAGAATATTACTTTAATATCATTTTCTCGGAAAAACATCTACAATACTCGTTTTCTCGCAACAAAAGAGCCCGTCATGTCAAAGAAAACTTTGATACTCGCCGAACCAAAACCGCACTCGCGTCACTTTAATTCGCGATGTTATCAATCTTATCTTGCGAACTGTCATTCTGTGTTTCTCGATCATCGAATTCTATTTATGTGTCATCAACTATCATTTAAAATGTTGATTCTAATCAAAAAATAGACATTACTATTTTTTTTTCATATTTTATTGATACAAACGTGATCGATTAGACACTTTGTGCGCCGAGATTTTAATTAATTGGAATTTTCAGAAGGAAATAAAGTTTCGATTGTGCAAACGAGCCGACAAACAAGCAGAATCGCATTCATATTTGCATTTATATTTGCATCGAATCTTATTATCTCGATGCTTTTTACATTCTAGAGTTTAATACGATCAATGTAAGACTTTCTATTGCCGCTTTGTTTTTTTTATAAAGGAGTAAATATCGATGCACGATGCGTCTGCCGACTGTTGTGGTTACGAGAATGGCGATTTGAAATGGCGAGAAAAAGATTTTCCTTTGGAAAAGGCGAGCGTGCTTTATCAAAGTACACTTTCGGCGGCAGCAAAGCCAGCCGCACTTAGATAATTAAGTCTCTGATTAATTTTTCCCGACGAACAAAGGTCGAATGCGCATTAGGTATACATCCACGGAATAAAACTGCCGCTGAAACATACAAAACACACACACACACACATAAATATATATCTCTTTCTATGGAATTTTTTATACGCTCTGAGTTCTTTCAAGCACAGCTTCTTTTCAACCAGCGGCTAAACAATTTTTCCTTAACGAAAATGTCGCGAGAGATCATTATTTATCGCACTTCTCCGATTTTTAACATTATACATCTCCTCCCGGGCTGCGAATTAAAGTTTTACTAAAGTTCCTTAGAAATGAACGGAAGAATATAATTTTGATCATCTATTTTCCGCTTCTGAAGTCGCCTTAGTGCTTCAAAGTTCCTTATTTTCAATCGTTAATTACTTGAAAACTATAGGCGTCTCGACATTTTCGTCGAGAAAAAATTGATCGAACTTGAAGAAACGGTAATGAAAAGGTATCCAGCGATTCTAGAACACTCAGCAAGCACAAAGTAAAGCGCAAAGTCGCGAACGGGTAAAGAGAGCTTTCATCTCTCCCTCATTTTTCTCATATTAACATATAACTCTTCCTTAAGCGAAAATTTTATGCTGTACGAACTGACTTTTTATCAAGTTTTACCCCACTTTAAAATCATAGAGAGCAATATTATACGGATATTTAAATACATGTTTGCAAAAATTTTTTACAAGAATTCTCTAAACAAAATTCGTCAAAATTAAATACGTGATACTTCATTTTGGCAAAAAACATTTGTTTCGTAAGACAGGCCTTTATATACGAAGCGGTATCTTTCATACAATTCAGACAATTTAATTCCGGCAATAAAATAATAAATAAAATAAAACCGTATGTCGTTCTTCCGAAAGGTGGTTTCAACGCCCCGGGTGGGTTTCCTGGGTAAATTCATACCTTAATCCAGTAGTACCGGTAGGATCAAAATGCTTACAAACGTAACACGGGGTAGCCGGGGTCTAATTGAAAGAACCTGGCAGCGCGAAGCGGAGATTTAAGCGGAGTATGTGGCGGCCATATAAACCGGCAGACAACGCACGTAAGGGAACGGCAATAAGTGAAGCTGGTGGAAATTACGGTCCGACAGAGACAGGGAGGAGCAAAAAAGCGGAGAAACCGGGCGATATTCGCCGATGTCTGTGCGAACGTTTCCACCTTCTTCCATTCGCGCCCTCGATGTGTATCCTTTGTTGCTTTCCTCTCGTTTGCCCACCCACATAACCCCTTCGCGAGAGAGTGAAATTCCGTAAAAACTCGCTCGTATCGTGCAACTCTCGGGCGCCGGCGAAGAATAGGACAATGCGAGAACGAATGTTAAAAGTGCAGAATTCAAGCTACAGCTTCTCACAGAAAGCTGTCAGCTGTTGTTGCGTCATGTTAAGCTTCAAATACACCGACGCGATTTCGCGCAAATCCCGAGAGATTCCGAATTCATTGTATTAATGGCTGGTTAATGCATTCGATTTATTTTCTTGAAATTTTGCGAGAGGATGTCAATTGAAAAACATCAGATTGCTCTTCAGAAATTTCGCATTTTTCTCCTCCACCTTTCAATTATAGAGTCTAATGAATTTGAAAATCCCTTTTAACGAGATCTTAATGAGATAGGGAACACCAACTTTTTAAATCTTTTAACATTAATCCTTCTCATTCCCTAGTTAACACTTCTAAAGTACATTTTATATCCTATTACATTTTTTAAGAGATTGGAAAATTTGACTTTTACTCTCGGTAAAATTAAGAAGACTCTTTCATTTTGCTTGAATTTTAATCCAACATAATAAGATTTGCCAACATTTATTTTAACTTGATTTATCTTAGTTTATTATTAAGATATAATGCACAAGTTTTGTATCAATTAACATTAAATTGCGAATTACAATTAAATCTTTACCCAATCAATATTGGCGTAATCGGTTCTTAAAGGACGCACACACACATCTCCGCATCAATTCTAAAGACTTTGTTCTTACCGATTAATAGCTCGTTCTCTGTAATTGAGGAATTCACCATTATAGACAGTCTATCTCTATTAGCCACTTCAAGTCAATAGAGATCTCGACCTTTCAATCCTCGACCATGCAATTTTCAATTAATGAAAGTGTCGATTACGACTGCGATCTAGTTATCTTATCTATTGTGATGACTAATTATCCGAATGAACCATTATGTTAAATGGAATAATTTCAACAAAAAAAATTTAAGTACTCGAAGAATAAATTTCTTCGAAAATTACATTTGAAAAGAAAGAATTTTGAAAGCAAGGGATGGAAATAATAATTTTGCAATTATTTTAGAAAAATCAGCAAAATGCTGTGTATCATATGAATTATATAATAGTTATATCAATATTCGCGTCATCGTTTGCTGAAAGCGTAAATAAATCGAGGAGGAACGTAATGTCACGATTGAATTTCGTCGGAGTTCTTGTCTTCGATCTGAACGTGAAGAATAAATTCGCGTGCAACATATGACGACGGGCGATCATCAGTATATGATGCTGTTTCTCCTCTCCACCCATAAACGCGGTCGTGCGA
This sequence comes from Camponotus vicinus, assembly GCF_025532165.1. Taxonomy (NCBI): domain Eukaryota; kingdom Metazoa; phylum Arthropoda; class Insecta; order Hymenoptera; family Formicidae; genus Camponotus; species Camponotus vicinus. Next base: position 3,444,875 of record NW_028141977.1, on the reverse strand, counting down.
TCGTTCACACGGGCAAGCAAAGAACAATAACAGTTGCTAAACGAAACAATAGTTCAACATTCCCATCCCTATATATTACGCGTATAATATAATTTATAATTCATTATAATTTCGTCATTGACACGTGATGGATATTTTCCATAGAGCGCATAATTATACAATTATATTCTCGATTCTAAATTAATAATTTTTTTTAAGAGCGAGGATTTTGAAGGTCAATAAAATTTCAAATAATTATATAAATAATATGTACAGGGTGTCCCAGACTTAACGAATCAGCCGTTAATGGTAGATTCCTGAGATCATTTGGAAACGAAAATCTTAATACCAAAATGTTGAGGAAGATGTAGTTTCGGCGCTACAAAAGGTTAAAGATTACCAATCGGCGCGTTACGTTCTCCTGTGCTCAGACATAGCGCATCAAGGGGCCTGCGTACAGCGCGATAATATCGATATCGATAGAGGGATGAATATAAAATAAAAAATAGAAATCTGCAGTGAGTGCGATTATGTCTTCGATGCGACAGTAGTCAATAGTTTGGACGTTTTTATGAAGTCTTCCTCAACATTTTGGTATTAAAATTTTCGTCTCCAAATGATCTCAGGAATTTGCTATTAACGGCTGATTCGTTAAGTCTGGAACACCCTGTATATTCTTCTAATATATATATATATATCTTCTCCTACGAAAAAAAAGCTCAAGTTCAATGGGAAACAAACTCTTCATCTTCTCGTTGTTAACATGAAAGATGTTGATCAGTTTTTTCTTTTCGTATAGCAATAGTACGGTTTTCTTCTAACTAAATAATCATGTTATTTATCTGGTAATGTTAAGTTAATTACAGATACTTAATTCCCTTACATTCTTAAATTTCGACCGCACAGCCGGCTCGACCAACTTAAAATCCGGGTTAATTTGCGGCGAATGTGGGTCGCACAAGTGCGCACCGCGTACTTAAAGTTTCCAGTTGCTTCCAATCTACTGAAGATGTTTTCTTTTTTTTCCTAATTTAAGATGGAGAAGAACTTTTTTCCCTTTTCATTAATTCGATTAGACGTCGGCAGGTCAGAAATTAGCCTAACGACACAATTTCTAATTACGGAACGAAGAGGCCAAAAAAATGAAATTTTCTTAATTACAACGAAAAAAAATATTTCAAATGTTGCTCGTCTGAATTATTGAGCTCGGGTATGTTAGCTTCTATTTATTTTAGTAAGGAAAGTAAATTTACAAACAAGTGTTTCTGCAAACGCAAAGTTGAAAATGTTTCTTCGTTGCAACTCGGAATATTATTATTTTTCTTTTTTTGGTTACTATATTAAGCTTCTACTCTCTTGAATTAATAAACACAATCAAAGGAAGTGCAGTATATTTGCTATGCATCATGCTCAGAGCGAATATAGGCTTTGGATCGTTTCAACCAGCTCGGTTTGACTATTACACTCTGCGGGCTAGTAAAGCAACGCCACATTAAAATATCAAATTTAATACGTTCGCGTCGTGTTGCATCAAATTACAAACGTTAATGAATATTTTAATATAAGCTGCGTGATTTTCTCTGATACAGAAGTTGGAATATTTAAAAGCGGATAAATAAACATTACGTTAGAACCGCTTGACCGCTTTAATTATCATAATTGATGGATTTCACGTAACGGGTATGCTAAATTACTTAGAGTGAATTCTACAGGAAAGCATGTAAAAAGTTGCATAAATTATTAATGAAGCTGAATATCTCTTTTTCTTACAACTTCTCTCTCACAGATTATTCTTTAAAATAAAGATTAAGCTCGGGGAAGAAAAATACGCACCACGTAATTTAAACATATAAACAGTTAAGATTATTTTTCGCGAGAAAAAAATCCCCTTTCTCTCTCTCGAGATTCAAATTGCTGATTAAGAGATTAAAAGTAATAATAGATTAAAAGTATTAATAAATAGATTAAAAGTATATTAACAATCACTGCTTTTTTGAAAAAAAAAAATAAATAAAAGACTAATTTTAATACAAATTTGAGTATCGCCAAAGAAAAATACAAGAACAGAACGATAAAAATTATTATAAAAAATTTGTGAATGTTAAAAAAGTCACGTAACCTTAGGCTCATGTGATTCGATACAGAATCGCTTTAAGCTCTCAAATTATGTCAATTTCGCTTTGCCAAAAGTGCGATGTATATACACGATATAATGTTGTACGTACCTTCCTCGTCGTAATCCTCTTGTTTGCAATTCATAATAATTGCTCGAAGCGTATGTAGATTACGCTTTAAAGCATACAATGCACACACATGCATAAGTGACTCACGTATAAGTGACGAAAATCGAGTTCGTAATTAAGAACACACTCGCGCACTTATACAGGTTTCATCGTCAAACTAATATCGCGACACTGACTCCTCCAAATTTTCACACGCAAGTAGGATACCTTCCCCCACCCTCTGCCACCTCAACTTATGCAAAAGAAAACAAAATAGCGTACCATTAATGTTACGTCAAAAATGGATCAAAAAATGATCCAAAACGTTCGTATTTAATACTTACATCTAATGAGTAGTCTGAAATATACTAATAAAAGAAAGAGGAAGGTGTTTTTTTATTCTTCCTTGCGTTCCAATTTACTATTTATTAGCTCTTACTTGCCAATTTTTAATTAATTTTTTAATTATTATTATTTGAGCCAATTTTTATTTTAATTTCGAAAATAAAACAATGCTTGTACATCATAAGAATATGAGTATGTTCTTATTAAACTCATTTTTTTATTGTCTACGTATAAATATGAAAGTGTAATCGTATGCATAAAAGTGTTATGGTAGATTAGTTGTATTGTTACGCGGGTATCTGCGGAAAGATGTAAGGAGTACCTCTGCAACTTGAACGGGGGATCTGCTGTGGAGTATAATTTGATCTTTACGCTTAATTGGCGCAATAAAGGTAATTTAAAGTAAACGTCCACGAGCCAGCGTTCATTAATCATCTGAGACAAAGCTTTTAAAAGCTGTAAAGAATGTAAGTTTAACACAGCGTAATAAGGATATAATTATTTTCATTTAAAAAAAAAAAGAGCCAAGTCTCATGATTGCTAATACACGACTCGTGACGTTTTTTTCTAATAAAAGTATAGCCATGTCAGGTATATTTTGCGAATAAAATTTATAAATAATTTTCAATCGAGATCTAAATAAGCATTATAGAGGGAATCAAAAGTATAAATCTTGCAAAATAAAATTTATTCTATAATATATATAAAAGTTATAAAAAAAATTGTATTTTTGTAAAATATATATTCACTTTTAATTCTTACTGTAAATATTTATATCATAACAAATTTTTCTTAACAAATCTAGTAATTTATGTTTACATGAAAGTTATCAAATAAATTTAATTTTTGCAAAATATATATTCACTTTTAATTCTTACTTGTTATATCACGACAATTTTTCCTAATAAAAACATGTTACATGTAACATTGTAACGTAAACTTCTGGATGTATACAACACGAGTACGTGTTTACATAATGACGCATGAGTGGAGCTTTACGGTATACGCGTAGTTTTGTTTTCTTTGCGTATGCGAGGTGGGAGAGGAGGTAGAGTGGGAGAAGGTGTCCCGCTTGCGTGTGAAAATTTGGTCGAATCTATGTCGCAGTATTAGTTTGACAGTGAAAATAGTGCGCGAGTGTGTTCTTAATTACGAACTTTACGATTTTCGTCACTTATACGTGAGTGTATGTATGTGTGTCGCATCGTACGCTTCAAAGAGTAATCTACATGTGCTTCGAGCAATTATTATGAATTGCAAACAAGAGGATTACGAGCGAAGGTGCGTACATTATATCGTATACATTAGTTTTTGACAAAGCAAAGTTGACAAAATTTGAAAGTTTAAAGCGATACTTAATTTAAGTCTCGAAAGAAAGACGATTCTTTTTTTCACGAGAAGTAATATTAATTGACTTTATGTTTAAAATATGCAGTACGTATTCTCCTTTTCTTGGAGCTTAATTTTTATTTTAAAAAATAATCTCAGAGGGAAGTTGTAAGATAACAAGATATTCGCAGTTTCATTAATAATTTGTGCAACTTTTCATTTTGATACCCTGTAGGGCTCACTCTAATAAGTAGGTCACTCTTTTACGTCATATCGAATTTTAAATAAATTACAGCAAGAATCAAAAGTGAATATACATCTGTTGCAAAAATGAAATTTATTCTCAATAACATCTGTCGCAAAAATGAAATTTATTCCCAATAACATTTTTATACTTATATGTATATAACATAAATTCCAATAGAAAAATATTAAGATTGTACTATTTTAATATCATTATAAAAAATTGACACATTATAAAAATATATACACTCTATAATTTAAATAATTTGACATTAAAATAATGTTTCAGACTCTGTATTATTTTGTAATATATATATAAAAGTTATCGAATAAATTTTATTTTTGCAACATATATATTCATTTTTGAGATCCAATATAAATCTTCATCTCATGATGATTTTTTCTAATATATATATATGTATATATAAAATTGAGAAATAATAATCTTTTTAATCGTGATGGCTTTCTACATCAGCAATATCTAAATCAAAAACTAAATTACCAATTTAATACCAATTTTGCTCTGTCATTAAATATAAATATTTAAAAAAATCCACAAAATTATTTGTGAATCCATCAAGATCCGAAGCGGTCGTTTAAACGATTTATCGGTCAACACGTGGTGCGACAGTTCCCCTAGGCACCGGTACTACAACAATTGCGAATTAATGAACCGATCGAGCTGCGTGCGAGTGTCTTCCGCCAATATTTTTCTTCTTTTCTTCTTTTTTCCCTCTTTTTTTGGCGCCTATTTTTTTTCGGTATTGATGCGCCAAAAAGGGTGTACGGTCGAATTGGCCGTTGGGTGACGCTTGGCGGTACGTGACGCGCGTTTTTAAAAACGCGCGACGAGCGCTTTTGTCAGTACTGCCTACGGGGAAGAGCGCCCTGGCAGAGTAACACGGATGACAAACGGACACGGGGGATATCCGGTCGCGTTGGCAAGCGTTTATTTATGATGCGGCGCCGCGCGACGGATTCGGCGCGAAACGCCGGCTTCAAAATCGGTATCGCGTGCGTAGAATCATCGAACAGATCGGGTTGAACCTCTCCCTTCCCTTCTTCCCTCCCTCCCTCCCTCCCTCTTTTTCTCTCGGTAGAGATGACGACGACGAGTTATCGATGGGCGAGTGCGCGTATTTCGCGGCCACCCGGTATATGCGCGACGCGTATTTGCAGGCGACCCAGTTTACATAAGCAACGCGGCAGCGATTTTCGGAAACTCCGTCGAATATCCGATACTCGGATCGGCCGTCACCATCACCGCGTCGATGAATCGTTCCGAATGCACCGCATCGCGAGGATGAACGGATCATTGCGCGACACCACCTGTAATAAAGCTCTCCCGTCGCTCTGAATTCGCGACGTCACGTCCAGTAGATAGCCGAGATAATTGAAGAATGGGAATGGAACGGCGGGGTTAAACGAGGGAGAAATGGTGTCATGTTTTATGATCGGAAAACGTGAATCTGTATTTTTTTTCTAAAGTATTCAAATATCTCCGTGTCAAAAGAGAACGTCAATTCGCTCAAAGAATTGACTTTCTCTAAATATTTTTACTATTATGTAATTAATTAATGTCAGGAGAGACAGGATATCCGATATAAATTACGAATTAAATCATTAATTATTAATTATAATTAAGATGAACCAAAGGACCTAATCTATTTTAGTAGTATGCAAAATTGATGATTTTTGAAAAAATTTATTTTTTTTAATATTGGTGATTGATTTTTTTGTTGCATTTTATGGATGTTTTTATTGATGCTTAAAACAGTATGTCAGTATTTTTAAATCTTGAATATTTACATTTTTTTATTCAATACTAGCCTCTGCGCGTAGCGTATTTAAAAATACATAGTTCGATGGTGTGACATGTTGCTCATGTAATTGTTTGAAATGAAAAAACTCGTTCTATTTTTATTCCATAGAAGATATTTTTAGAATAATGGATCAAATCTCATTGGAAATGTTGGAAAATAACAAAATAGTGTCATTTTAAAATGATATATTTCAATTTTGCCAACATTTTTTCATTTCTTAAAAGTAAAAAAAAATATCAAATATTAATTTTTTAAATTCTAATTAGATTCAATAACTCTCAAAAAAGTGTTCCCTTCCATTTGAAAAATAATTGATCCTTTAATTTTCGGGATATCCGTCATATTAACTTGAAAATAGTGTTTTGAATAAAATGCTAAAGTTTTACCTATTTAAAGACACGCGCTATCCTTATAATTTTATCAATTTTGCGAATTTTTCAAAATAAATAAGAATTAAAGAATGTATTCTTTAGAGATCATACTTCCAGGAAATGTAAAAAAATAAATTTTTTTACTTTCTAAAGTAGATTGAGTCCTTGATAAAAAATATTTCAATTTTGCCAAAATTTTTTCATTTCTTAAAATTAAGAAAAATATTAAATATTAATTTTTTCAATTTTAATTAGATTCAATAATCCCAAAAAAAGTGTTTTCTTTCATTTTAAAAATAATTAAAGTTATTCAATCCTTTAATTTTCCGTCATATTAAATTTGAAATAGTGTTTTGAAGAAAACACTAAAGTTTCGCCCATTTAAAGACACGCGCGCTATCTTTATAATTTTATCAATTTTGCGAATTTTTTAAAATAAATAAGAATTAAAGGATGTATTCTTTAGACATCATACTTTTAGGAAATGTAAAAGAAATCAATTTTTTCACTCTCTAAAGTAGATTGAGTCCTTGATAAAAAAACATTTTAATTTTGCCAAAATTTTTTCATTTCTTAAAAGTAAGAAAAATATTAAATATTAATTTTTTCAATTCTAATTAGATTCAGTAACTCTCTTATAATTTTGTGAATTTTGCGAATTTTCCAAAATAAATGAAAATTAAAGGATGTTCTTTAGACATCATGCTTTCAGGAAATGTAAAAAAATCAATTTTTTTTTTACTTTCTAAAGTAAACTGGACCCTTGGTGGAAAGACATTTCAATTTTGCGACTTTGTGAGTGAAAATGACATTATTCATTGAAAGAGAGAGAGACAGAGATAGAGTTCTATTCAACGGAACGACAAGTTAAACCGAACCGGTGACGATTCTCGGGCGTATCGCAGTCGAGAGCTTGGCGTTTCTAATTACACGCGCTAATTCCGCGGGATGAAAAGGGCCAGGCGTGAGAGAACGGGAACCTCAATGACCTCACCCTGTCTCTAGTGCGGCAAGAGAAGGGACAAGGGAACGGAAGCAAATCGAACTGCGTGCTACGCGAACTCCAATTACGCAACCTTGATTCAGACCGGGCTGGTCGACAGCCATAAGCTTCACACGGGTTCGAGTTCGCGAATCGTAAAATCCACAACGGACGGTGCGAGTATATCGCCGATGTAAACGTCAATATTTACTGCGAATCTCTGGTCACTCAAACGCGATGAGCCAGAGAACGCGAAATCGATACACGGATGGAGAAGAAGATGCGCTGAAAAAGAGAGAAACGCTCTGGAAGAAATAACTTCCAATGCGGTTGACGAAATAGTTGGATAAATCTTTTCTTTTTATATATATATGGAAGGAATCTTTTTTCATTGATAAGAAAATTGATTTTTTAAATTATTTTTTTAACAATATTATCTTTCTTCATATTTGTTTATTAATATAATCAAAAAAGTAAAGTTTTTATATTTTTAATTTTTTTTTTTCGAAAATAACTTTACTGAATTATCGAAACTTTTGTAGCAAATTGTATCAAATACGACGTGATTTGCATAATTTTTAATTAAATATATAATAAATATATATATAATTTTATTATACATTTTATTCAGAATTATCTCGTGTTTGGTATCATTTTAATCATAAAAATCTCATTACTACGTTAAAATTACTTGAAAGAAAGTTAATGAAAAGTAGTTCTTTTTTATTATATTAAGGTAGTGACTAAAATACATTTAAAAGAAATAGAAACTATATTTGTATATATATGTGTAATAAAGATAACTTAAGTTCAATATTTATTTGTTTTTGGAAAACTTATCTATTATAATTATATAAAAATAATAATTACACAACTATATAATCAATTAAAATGCAATCTACATTTAAAATAATTCAAATCTATCATCTAAAAAATCAAAAATAATGAGAAATAAACTTGCAATAATAAAAATGTTAAATATTTGGAAAAGAAAATTTCTTTTGAAAAAAAGCGAATCTTTTCGAAAACCTTATTTTATGGAAAAAAAAATTGTATTTCTTTTTCTATTTACATAAACTCTAATTATAATATAAATACAACGTATAGATAAATACATATGGAGATAAATTAGTAAATAAAGAAGTATATTATTGCTAAAAAGGTAGAAGAAAACTTGTAAAAGTTCTACTACGCAAACGTATGTAAGACACGCATATTTTATATTCCGTAAAATCTTGGCTAAATCCGATTTTCCGTGGACGTAATCATATGTATTCGTGTTTAAAAGAATCTCTTACATCCGAAGATCGCGATATGCAAAGTTTTGTTTTCCTCTCTCTTTTTTTCTCTCTTTTTCTCTGCACATACGCATAACACTATCGTATAGGTATATCTGAATACGCAAAATATCCGCAATCGTGTAAGCTGGCGGAGAGAGAGTAGAGCTTCGGCTAACGGTGAATCTTTCCAATTTCGAGGCTGAAATTTGTTTCGCGTCCGTACGTAACGCAACGTACTCGTCGTGGCTGTCGAATAAGTTGCGCGTATCCGACGTGCATATATGCGCAATTCGTACATATGTATGCATGTATACATGTATATATGTATGTACACACATGGGACCGCCTCTGCGAATCTTATAGACGCACGTGAGAGACCCCGATGAGATGCCGGGGTTACGAAACGCCGATAGTAATACGTGCCGCAGACACCGCGTATATTTGCGATTTTCCATCCAGCTGGATTGGCTTCGCCTTAATAGAGGCGTCGCACACGCGTATCTCGCGCCTTATGTCGCTATGAATCTCATTTCGCGCTCGGTTGCGGCCGCGAATCCGCCGTAGGATTAAAACGCGGACAGAGTGACATGTGCGAGGAAGGACGGGTGACTTTTTCTTTTTTTTTTTTACGAGCGAGAAGAAATATTCGATCGGGCGTCTTCGGGAAAGGGCATGCAAATTGCCACTCGATGCCCGTTCCCTTCGATCCTGAGCGCGTTTCTTTAAAGCTCGAGAGATCGGAAACTTTGGAACGATTTACTTGGCAAAGTTTCGCGAACAGTTTTCAGTCTTTCTCTCTCTCTCTTTCTCTCTTTTTTTCCCCTTTATACTTCATTATTCGAGCTCATTATTTGACTGTATCGCTATCTTTATACAGGTTGTATTTGCTCCCCGAGAGAGAAAACTGGAATTTTCAGAAATTTCTTCCTAGCTGGGAAAATCGAGGAATTCTCATAAAATTTTATTGGGCTTCGGGGAATTTTTTTTTCATTCGCTCTTTAATTTTGCTCTTATATTGTAAGCAGTTGATAATCCGCTGTGATAAAGTCAAGTTATGAATTATGCGCTTATGACTTATATATGAAAATACTAAATACGCGGTACGTATTCTTTATTGTAATTTTTAGTGATAAACAATGAAAGTGTTACGCACAAATATTTATCTCGCGAAAGCTGCTCAAGTTTTTCCCAAACATTTGCAAATCTAAGTAGCCCTTGAAATTTAAATGGCTCCGTGTTTTTCCCTCGTATATCGAATGGAAAATATTAGAAAGCGTATAAAGTAAAAAACAACATTTTAAAAATCAAAACATCTTATAAAATATTCCCTTTGACCTGGAACCTTGAATAAAAATACCTTGAAAAGCAGAAAATTTTTTCACAAGATTCGAGTCGACATCCTGTCATAAATATGCATGCACAAAGGAGGCGGTGCGAAATTTCATCTTACCCTCGTCGAACCTCAGTAATCCGTCGCTAAATAATGTAATCATTGTGTAACAATAATGACTCTCTAAACAACGGAGCGAGCGACAGAGAGAGAAAGCGAGGGAGGGGTGGGCGGGGGGAGTCTCCTCTCTGTTTGGGTTAATTAATTAGCGGTGCTGTACAGTGTTACACAATGTGTTACAACGCGTTACGAGGTACGACGACACACCATATATACAGGGTTGTATCATTCGCGCTCTGTAAGTTCGTTAAACATAATGTAGGCCAGGCATCGACGTCGACGACGTCGACGATGATGACCTAAAGCCCCGTGTACCACGCGCCCTCGGCGCGTATCAGCCGCATTATTCAGCGCGTGCATAAACCCCGTTGAGTTTCGCGATTCCGCGTTGACGTTGCACCAACACTCGCTCTCGTGCATTCGGAATTGATCTCTCTCTCTCTCTCTCTCTCTCTTGCGGCCGCGTGTAATAACACGCAACGGCTCTCTCGTTGCGCCGGAAATCGCATTCCGCATGTCGAATGGAGGACTGTACGCGTAATCGAAAAAGCCATTACACGCGCGCAAATTATTTCGCAACTCGCCCAACTGTCGACCAATATGCTAAAATGTTATTATCCGATTTCGAACTCGATTCAAAGCCGCTCGAGGCAAGAATGCGAGAAAAATAAGGCTTTGACTCATATTTATTTCGTAATTAAATATTTAAATATTTAAAATGGCTTCAAAATAAAACAAAGAGGGATACCTATAAATGAATCCCTTGGTGAAAGACTGAGAAAAGGAGCCGCGCTTAATGAGAATATGAAAAATCAATTTTGCGAAGCAAAAAGGAGGGGAAGGAAAATAAATAAAATGCGCGACAGAGGTTGCGTGCCAAGTTTATGCGCTCCGGGAAATAAAGCTTGATTATCGCAAACTTTCAAGAGGCGGAAAAAATCCCAAGTTTGAGCGACGAGAGCAGTTTCGCGGTTCGCCGACCGCAAAATTGCGTACCGTCCGATCAATAGCGTTTCATTTTCACCGGTTAAAAGGCAACCGTGCATTCATTTTTTCTAATTACCTTGTTTATTCAGCATGTTTATGATCGTCAACGTAATTATCTCCCCCGCTGATACATAACATTGTTTATCGTAACACGCTGTTTTTCATTACGTCGCGGTAAAGCCGGGGCAGTAATCGTTTGTTCGTTTGAAAACGCCACGTTTTTCCCATAATTTCTTGATTAAATATTTCTCGTTAAACGCGAATACGAATCAGATTGAAACTCTGTTGAAAAAAATTTCGCGCAAAATTAAATAAAAACAAAGCGGCTGTTATACGTTTGAATATATCTTGATGCTTATCTCGTGCTCCGGGGCTCTTTAATTTCCAATTCTATTTAAACAAAACCGTTTGATACTTTATTTGTAAATTACTTTATTATTTCATTTGTAAAATAAACATGTTTACAATATTTAATCTTCTTCTCATCGAGAAAAGAATGCGCGATACACCTCGTACATGTATCCCTCTCTCAGAACAATACTCGCCGTGAGAAGTAGATCAAGAAGTTATATAAAGGTAAAGTTGTATATGTATTTGTCCCCAGACGTGATAGACATTATTAGATACGCGGACAATGAAAATTTGTTGTCGTCTCGAAATAAATGAGATTTTTCCCGGCTACCTGCCGTCTCTGTAAAAGTCGTTACATTGTAACGACATGTTTGTCGTGAAAATAAAGAATGTCTGGTATTTTCGCGAAATGAAGAGGAGGAAAAGAACGACGAGATATTTCGCGCAGCGATATTTCCATCCCGTTTTAAACGTCGGTCCGATACTTTTCGTTCCGCTAATAACGCCATATTTCGATTGGCCAAATTTGATTGACAATTATCAATATCAGCCGCATAATTCAACCGCGCGCAGTTTCGACCGAAAGCGGAATCCATTTTGTGGCATATGTGAAATTTGCGATGAAATTAATTGTGGATTCGGCGCACGAAATAGACTATGAACGAGAAATGGAGTGTTCAAAAAAATAATATATTATAGAAATAGAGATAAAAATATCTTTTTCGTAATTATAAGAGCGCGATACGCTGTTTTATAATATTGTTTTATATCAGAATTTCGATGAAATCGTTGAGCGTACAAATGTAAATTCAATTTTAGAATATTATTCGTTTCGAGCGAATGCGAACATATCATCCTGTTTTTAGCGGATCTATGGCTCTCGAAAATAACCCGATTTAATTAGCGACTGTCCTGCAACACAATTGTTACGTCAATTCGCATAATCGCCACGCGCAGTGACAGTCTTTTAAAGCCCGCCGGAAAATCGCATCGTCGCAAATCGATGATCGCCATTATATGTAATTCAACGTCGATTGCATCAGCGGAAAGGCACCGAAACGCGCGTCCGATTAATATCGATGCGCCGCATAATGCGTTTCGCGTTTGAATCGCGAATGATCGACGAGAGACGCGTACACGTTTGGCGGGTCCGATAGGCACCGATGAGGTTCCACAGCGGTGGACTCGAGCTCGTTCGTCCTCGAATTTACATTTCGACACGAAAATAGAATCAACGAGTAGTATTATATACGTCGTATTCGAGTTACGCCCGATAAACGGAATAAATTCCGCGTCCGGCGAACGGAATCGCCGATACCGTAATTTTCCGTCTCGTCTGGGAATTCGGCGGTGTCTCGACAGTTTCCGCAGACGAGGTCGTCGATACCGTCCTCGAGAGTCTCTTCCTGAACTCGCGAGGAAATGGAGATGGAAAATAAAGTGAGCGATGTTAAATCCTATCACTTCCCATCTTCCGTTAGTCCTTGGCGCAGATGTAAAGTGCAACTATTTCAAACTTTTTTACAGTACAAAGTAGTTAAAAATCATATCACAATAAAAAAGATGACTTAAAAGAAAAATGGCGCAAAAATTTGCGGACGTATTTCAAATATTGCAAAAATATAAACGCGTTGAAAAATGACTGGGTACTCAAGATCATCTGCAGGATAATTTACGGTTTTCGATTTAACAAAAAAAGAGAGAATGTTGTTGCTTTCCTTTGCGGGTAGATACGTCATTAAGCACGATACTTTGTTAAACGAGCAGCGCGAAAAGAAAAGAGAAGAGGGGTAGTACATCATGCGCGAGAGAATCGTCTGTGCATCGTCGCGAGACGATCGCGAGAGTGTCAGTCTGCTTCCTTTTTTTTTCCTCCCCGACTTTTCTATTCTTACATGGTATTTAATTTGCGCGGACGAGTCAGCGGCGACAAACACGGGGACTGAAGAAGCACTCGAGGGCTTAAGCCGACGCACTCATTAACGACTGCACGATTGCAACCGTTCGTTTTGCTTTTCCTTTCCTTCCCTCTTCTCTTCTCCTCTCTCCTCTAGCTTTCATTTCTCCATCCCGACTGACGCAATGCTCCGCATTCAGAGGCCATGATTGCTCTCGTCAAAGAGCAAACTGTGTCGACGATCCTTGACTCTGGCAGACACCTCGCTCAAAGCTCAAATTCCAAAACCTTCCACGGCGGTGACCTCGCTTTCGTCAGGATTTTATCGAACCATCTAACTTTCGGAAAATTCGCGGAGGGAGATTGCCGAGTTATATCGCATTTGATATTAATTCAGTCGATTCTCGCCGTTTTTTTGCTCAATTTTTCATAATATTTTTACCTTAATGTTGCATACAATAGATTTATTATCCTAGACGTGTATTTTATTTGATCGAAAATCAAACTACGATATCTAACATCTTTCGCGTTTACTTCTTTGTTTCTCTAATTTTGCTCTCGTTTCGTTCCTCCGTTTTCGGGATTAAATTCGGGTATGAAAGAAGACACGGAGGATATTTTTGCTCCGAAAAGCAAACCTCAACACTGATAGCTGAAACCCGCAAAGATTCCGATCTCGATATGTTTGTTAAAAACATATTTTCGCAAAGGATGTTGACTTGATAATCAAACTGAGAATAAAATGCGATCTCGGAGCTCCGAGGATTATGTACGTTCATTAAGAGACTTTGATCTGCACACACCGCGATGCATCTCTTATATTTTCTAAAATAACATTGGGGATCATGACGAGATTGATTGCGGCCATTGTTGTGGGCGGATAAACAATCTTCTCGAAACGCTGATGCTCCGCTTTTCGTGATCGATCGCAATCTCGGTGTTTTAACGGCGCCATAATATTCATAGCGCTGATAAGTAATTAGTTTAGCAAAGACAAAGTCAAAGAGAGCTCCCCGAAATAAAACTTTCTCTCTCTCCATCGCGAGAATAAATTACGCGAGAAAGACGCTCTTGGAGCAGTCAGCAAAGAAATTCTCAAGAAGTATGCGGATGCAAAATTAGTGCTGCCTGCTGCACGCGAAAAAAAAAACGAGGACATAATTAATTTATGAAACGCGAATTAAACAGGAAAAATATGCAGTTGCTTAATGCCACTTCTTAGAATTAGCTGAATAAAAATGAAAATTTCTAATAAACGAAAAAAGGAATGAAAAGTCATGAATTAACGATCTCAATTTGCGCATGTGTCGCAAACTGCATTTACAAATTGCTATTCCAAATATTTTTAAATTTATTATATGTATATAAAATGTGTAATTTTAAATAATCCATCTTGATAACAATTAATAATATATTTCTGAATATCCAGCAATAATTTTAAATAATCCACTTGATAATAATTAATAACAGATTTCTGGATATCCAGCAATAATTTAAAATAATCCACTTGATAATAATTAATAATGGATTTCTGAATATCCAGCAATAATTGAGGACTAGAATGAGGGGGAAAAGTGTAATTTTAAATAATCCATCTTGATAATAATTAATAACAAATTTCTGAATATATCCAGCAATAATTTTAAATAATCCACTTGGTAATAATTAATAACAGATTTCTGGATATCCAGCAATAATTTAAAATAATCCACTTGATAATAATTAATAATGGATTTCTGAATATCCAGCAATAATTGAGGGGGAAAAGTTAATAATAAAAGAAGCAATATTTTCGTTGCGCGATAGGGCTTGAAGGAAAAAAAGCAATTTTAAAGTAAATGACAAAGTATGATGACGAGCATGCAAGTATTTTCCGGGATCAATTTCACGACCTAATTTCTGCAAAATCCGCGAAGGATCGGCTGCGGAACTAAAGTCGTGACGTTCTTACATCGCGCAATTTCCTCCCCGGCATCTTTCCATCGCCAATTCCTGCAAATTCCCGCGCGTTCAGAAGCTGAAAAGATCTCTAATTTTCCGTTGCATAAATAACCTTTATATTTCTGGTTACCCTCCAAGAGACGGTGGATCTCGCGAGGTATTATAAGGGATCGCGCAAGGGTAAACGAAAGACGCGGAGTCTAAACAACGCGCGGGTATTCGTCGTTTTAATTGTTCCTCTCGCAAATCGTGATTTACGATCGTAAATACGGAACGCGCGACTCGGAAAAAGCGCGGAAGCGCGCGTTTTCGCGTTTCGTGTCCCGCGTCTCTCGACGTATCAACGATATTTATTTTCACGGCGGACAAATCCGCGTATCATCTCCAGACATTAAAGCGGGAGAACGATAAATCATCGGTGTTTTAATTATTTCATTTTGCGCTGGACGCGAATAAATCATCACGGCCGCGTTTGTTGTTTAATTTTCCTCGCGCAGTCTTATAATTATTCGCACTCGCTATTTTTCCGACTCTTTTTCTCTCTCTCCTTCTCCTCCCTCCCTTATATCCGCCTTATTGTCTTCCGCGACCAACAACGAAGCCGCGCGAGGAGGGGAGGGAAATGTCCTTTAAATAATGTAAAGTGTTTCTGAATAATGCATGCGGAGGGACTCGCGGAATCGCACGCGCTAAGAAAGAGAAAACGATACGGAGGAGAAGAATGGCGGAAGGTAGAGACGGTGTAAGTGCCACATTAACGAGCTACGTTATACGCCATAAGTACGTCCTTCCAGTTAGATGTTACGCTTGCGAAACAGAAAATCATCCCCCTCCCCCTTCCCACCCTCCCGCGATAGAGGCTCTCGTATTTAATCAGGATTAGAGAGGCAGGCAAACGATTACTCGATTCATCGACTCGACGGATTCTACACCATTACGCTTGTTAATTAGTCCTGTCGCTCGCCTTTCAGATTTTAGAATTACATGCCCATTACTTTGTCAAGAATCGAATCGCACGTAGAAAATTACGTGGAATGATAATAATGCAATAGGATGAGAGAAATAGAAGAGGGAGATAATATATTTTTTTTTAAATTAATAATATATAAATAATAATATATTAATAATAGAAATATTAATAATATATATATATTTTTTTTGAGATTAATAATAATATATTTAAATAATATATTTTTTATAGAAATTTTATAGAAATTTTTTTCGATAAAAGTAAAAAGTAAGAGCTTATACACAAATGATAGAATTAAGAAAAAAATATTGTTTATAATTTGAAAAGTTGGAGACCTTTCATCTTGTGAAGTTTTCTTGAAATTTAATATCGAGACGGTATAATTAGTCGAGTCTTCTTGATAGAAATAACATTTATGATAACGAAGAGAATAGTCCTTTTCGCGTTAATGGATTTTGTAGTATATAACATCGGAGATGTTAACTAACTGGAGTAAAATTTCTCTAGCCCGGAACACAATGTTACTTCGTAGTTTGTTGCAATTTTCGAGCTTCGTCTGGAAGTATCTTTATACGCGCATTAATAAGGCAAAAAGGGCATATCTAAGTCCATTACAACTTATATAATAGGAGACTTGGAGGAGCTTGGCTCGGTTCCTTGCGCAGACGTTGGTGCTTGCGTTGCAAGAGACCTGCCTACGTAGTGTTATAGTATTTTAAAAATTCATAGAACCTTCTGCGCATAGAGAACCTGGTGACGGCACCAGTGCGTTTTACGTTTCTCCTTTTACGCGTTACTGCAACTTTTATCATGCGTGAAAGGAGTAAGATGTAGGACATAAAGAATGGGAACCAATCAGGAAAGTCGCGCCCTTTCTATATAAGAGACATTTAACTTAATTAAAATAATAGATGCAAGTTTTTACCTTTGAAATCCGATTGAGAAAAGTTTGAGATTGACGCTACTTCATTTTTTTTCTACAATCGTGATAATATTTTCTCAATTTTCTCGACAATTTTACAACTTATTATTAATTTGCCGACGAATGCAATTTATCTTTTAATATACTTTCCTCGGTTACGCGCATCCTTACGGTTGTTATTACATATTTAATGATTACCTCATTCCAGGAAGAGAGAGGGAAGGAAACAGGGACTCAACTGTTCTTAATGCAAGTTGGTTACGTTTAGCAAATGAGAGCAAATTGTAACGAGACGCCTGTTAGAAAAGTACAGTTTCATTTAAATATTTATAGAAGCGCGTGGGTGGAGGTTTCCTGTGCGCGCGAGAAGCACCTGTCTCTTCGCGTTCCCGGCTTACTTTCAAGTTTCGTTCTTGCCGCGGTTTACGAAGAGTAAACGCTAAAAGTGGCCGTAAAAATTTACAAGAAAATTCAGTTTCGTTCTCTCTAAACTCGGAATCGGGATGCTCGTCGACGTATGTTTGCCGCGCAATTTTTTTCTTCCTCCTTTTTCCGGTCGTGTCAAACCGCGCGGATCCTGACTTTGCGAATACGCAAATACACCTAGATACACGTCCGAAAATATCCTCTTGCCAAGTCCTGGAGAAATAATCCTCATCGCATGTTTTACACATGCGATGTATGTAAGAGGATAAAAAGAGAGGAATTTAAATTTTCAATTGTTTCCCCTTCTTTAAGAATACTAAGCAAGCTAGTTGTCTGGTACATATTGTATCTTCTAGAACACGAAAGATGCGACCAAGTTCAAGGGAAGAGGAGGACCAGTCGCGCGGTTTGTTCACGCGGGAAAACGATACCGGGCCGAAATTTTTCGCAATTCCACCTCTCCCCACTGAACAAAGAATAGCCGTATATACACGATAAGTCTTAGGCAAGTTGTTGCTAGCCGTGAACATTGTACGAAACAGTGTTCCTGACGATACGAGCCAGCTGCCGCGTCGTGCTCGTATTTCATCGAAGCGGGGGCGTCCGCCGCCTTCTATCGACCGTTTAGTAAAGTGCCCTCGTGCGACCGTCCCGTCATCGCGATATGGTACGTGCCCCTTTCGCCAAGAGACGTGGGTAGGCGATGAGGGGGAGGGGGAGGAAGAGGATCTTTCGACTAGAAGGAACGAGGGAACTCCTGTGCTCTGCTATTCCCCGGAGTTGCGTTTATCATCTGACTGTTCGATCGTTGCCGATGCGGCTGTTCGCGGTATCGGTGGTGCCTGGACGAAATAGAGAGGTTTATCGATCGATAGAGGCGGAACGATCGTTAGAGTAGAGAAACAGGAGATCCCCAAGTTGGCGGATCGAGGCGTGGGAGTTCCAGTTTCAGTTCAGAGACTCGCGGCTACGTTTATGGAATGTCACAAGATTTAATTGTGCCAATATATTCTCTGCCGATTTATTAATATAATCGTGTTATTTATCGGAGAAGGAGAGAAATCACTTTACTCCACTTTTTAAAGTTGAATAAATCCAATATCAACTTTGAAGAGCGACTTCTTTTGAATTTCCATGATCCAATGTTGGGTTCTATTTCTGCGATTAAAGCGACCAAGGGTTTCTCTTCCCGGCAAACTATCGATTTCAGTTGGAAATCTAATTTTAGTAGCACGAGTTTTTTTTTTCATAAACCTATCTCTCGCCTACTCGCGATCGGTGAACCACGTTGTAGAAGAATCGAGAGCGTATATATCTATCGCGCGATAGATTCTTCTTACGTCTCCTAAGAACATGGCACCTACACATGACTCGTGCACATAAATTCTCCGAGTAACGATACCAAAACGTTCTCCGAGTCCGTAGCCTGTTTCGCCATTTTTCCTTCATCTCGCTCTTTTCGATATATCGATTTACGCAATCCTTAAAAAGGATAATTAATCATCTGCGAGATTCTATATCCATGCCCGAGATATTTTCCTTCAGCTGATTCCACGAAAGTTAATCTTGCTCAGCGAAGTGTTCAATGATTAGCTTTTCATTTTTAATGTTTCGTTGAGATAACATTTTTCTAAATTGAATTAGAAATAACTCTTTTCTCCTCGATTAATCAAAAATTCTTTCACTCCAAAAAATACTTATTGCCATGAATATTTTTAATCCTCTTTTTCGAAATATTTCCAACACTTGTATAAACAATTAGTGACATCGCATTGATTCCGTTTGCGATACTTGGAACACGTTGCATATGGGATTTCTCTTGAAAAGGGGACGAGAATGTTGAACTTATGTATAGAATTTGTTGTTCCCTCTAAAACGCGGATGGTAAGAATGGGCGAGAGTTTAATAATAGACGGGGATTATTAAAATTTACTCGCGCGCTGTACGTGTTTTCGCAAAGTTTTCCCTCCTCCTTGTTCCTTTAGTCCCCGTCTCTGTAGGGACAGTCGGATCCAAGGGATCTCGCATCGGGCAGTGCATCCTCGCTCCTCGGAGGAGAACATTCAACTTTCCCGATTTTTCATGAAACTCGTGGTACTTGCACGACTCGCCTAGCAAGACGTAGAGGCACGTCCGGGGGAAAAAGTAAAGACACGGCCAACGCGGAAAAACGGGCGGGCGACACGATGTCGGTGCAGCGTGTTCCAAAGTTCTCTCCTTCCGCGTAAAACGCGAAAAACCGCGTAACTACGGATGTCTTTGCCGAGTCTTCCCGCCTCGGTTATCGATATACGTTATTCGCCTGGGAGCGCGATTAAAATACGCACTCGGATGCTTTCCTTTCTCAGGGACGACTTGTTCCGAAGCGACCCTCTGTCACGGAAATGAAACTAAAATGATATTCTTTCCTTACGGCTTTTGATAGGGACAGAAAAGGGAGGAGGCAGGCTCGAAAGTAGGTTAAAAATGTCGTTTATTTCTCGAAATCGTCAAAGCATCCCAAAACGTCCCTCCGTCATAGAGTTGGTAGAATTTTTCTACATTTTACCTCGTTTTATCCTAAAGTGGAATTTTTCTAACTTTTGAGAATGCAATAAACAGAGCGCCGTAGATATTACACCGTCTATCATGAAAATGTCATTTTAATGTCGGATCGTAGACGTAGCGCCGTAATTTGAAACGATCCCTCCCCTTAAAGGCAATAAAATACGATCCATTGCAGCAGGAAGGACGATAAGCGGCGAGTAAAAGAAGTCGGTGATAGGGCAAATTTGCGACGACAAATCAAAATCGCGATAAAGCGTCATTCGTGCTGAACCCAAATCACCTCGGAGCCTCATTGTAGCCGAAATTTTCGCCGTAGATATTCGCAACAATAATTCTAGCGACGCGTTAACAGCCTTTCATTCATCGCGAGCGAAATTTTTCCGCGAAACGGATTATACGCTTCCCTCGCTCCAAATCGCTCTCGACGCGCGCCACGAGCAGATTTTCTTTTTTCAATATACGCTCCGCACATTGTGCCCGAGGAAATAAAAGCGAATCAGTCGGACAACCAGTGTACATAAAATAGGGAGAGGTTAAGCGCGACGTTAATCAACGTTGATGCCGGCCAATCCTCGAAGCTCTCCCTCTCTCCCCTCTAATATCTTTTTTTTCTATGTTTTGTTTCTTCTGCGAGACCCAGAAAGGGGTCAAAAGCGCGTTTGCGTTTGCGAATTCCAATGCATGGTGCAAAGCCATAGTGGGGCAGGGTATGGCAGACAGGCAGGGTGGTCGATGCCGCACGAAATCCCGCAGTGATACAACGCCGGTTCATTCAATTATCACTAAATCCCGGAACTCTCACCCCCATCTGCCATCCTAGCGCCTCCCTCCCTTCCTCCCTCTCTCTCTCTCTCTCTCTCTCTCTCTCTCTCTCTCTCTCTCTTTACGCATTGTTGCTTCTTGCAAAGCACATACATGGGCATGAATGATACAACGCCATGACGAACCAACGCGAGCGAATTAACAATCGACCCCAGCTCGACCATCTAGCCCTTCCCTCCCATTTCCCTTCCACCCTTTTCTCTCTCTCTCTCTCTCTCTCCCTCTCCCGTTCCTCTGTCCTTGTTCGCCGACGTGACTGCGATCCATCCATCGACCCAGTTCCGGGCATATTGGCGGCGTCCTTCCGACCCACTGCTCCGGAAAATGTAAAATGGATGTTTTGAGATCGAACCGCCCGGTCCAAAAACCAGATTCTCGATTCCTTCACGTCCGACGAGAGAGGATAGTCCGGATGTCGTATAATGTGACGGCATCTTCAAAGGCGAATAAGTCCATCCCCAGACTACGGCAAACTGAAAATTCGTTCCCCCTGTAAAATTGCCCGCCCTTGGCCTCTCGTGTCATGAATTCAACATTATAAAAACGATTGCGGACACTCAAATCGTCAACATCTCCGATTTCAGATTTCAGATGAAGCCCAAATAAATGGAGATAAAAAAATTCTCAACAACGAAACAAATAGTAAAATGGATGATGAAGATACATCTAGCAAAATATAACAAAAATATTATATTAATAAAATGCTTAACATACTTATGCGATGAAATTCTAAAAATTTAATCTCCGTCCGTACATTTTAGGCGAGATGATAATCCCCGTGTTGTCGCAATCAGCCGGCGAAATATTCATAACGTACTTTTAATTTTCACCGACTCCATTAACACGCTTTGTACGGGACGAAAATCGAATTGCATTACGTATAGAAAATCCGGCTTGTCATCTCGCGAGAGAAAACATTGAATTAGATTACTCCTGATTCGATTCCCCCGATATAGAAATCTTGCGCGCAAATTACACTCCCTTCTAGTTTCGTTATTATTCAAAGTAACACGCATCCTCTCGACAACGTCTTTAATTACGCTCGTTACAAGGCAATTTGCGGATTGGGGCGATTGATTGGAAATGTTTCTAACGTTTGTTCACGCCAAACATCTCCTTCTCCGCTTTCTGTGTTTTTCCCGAGTCGAGGAGATCCGAGGAAAGAAAACGGACCACCGTACCATTAAATTAAATAGCAGCGTCCCATGGGAATTTCATGACGAGTCAGACCGGAACTCGCGCTTACGTTTCCAGGAGGAAAGAAGAAAAAAAAGAGAAAGAGAGAGAGAGAGAAAGAGAATGTCGAAAAGACCCGCCGTTCCTCAATGTGGCCACCGGGGACCGATAAACCCGCCGCCACCCGTTCGATTTCGCGTAAAAAGGATGGAGGGCTTTATCGGTCTATCAGGTTGCCCGCATCCACGCGACTTAGAATCCAATTGCCGCTAAGTGCGGGTGCGATTTATCGCGAAACAAGCGACGAGCACGTGGCAAGCAAGAGCTCGTTACAAAGAAGCCCATCGAATCCCCCAAATCGACTTCGCGTAATGAAAACATTCGTTTACCTTTCCTAGATGAAATATGTATATGAATTCAAGAATACGAAGGAGAGAAACATAAAAAAGTAAGAATATAAAATATAAAAAAAGAATGTCTTTTTTTTCGAGGAAAATGTTAAATTACGCGAGAAATGCATTCGGGGAATGGGAAGAATTTTATTGTTATTCTTAGATTAAAAAATGTATTTTTTCCTTTACTTTAATTTAAAAGCTGGGAAAAATATTTAAAAAAAGCAGGAAAAATATATATCGCGTGTTTGAGAGTTTAAAGCTGTTTGTCTTGATAAAGACAGAAGAAAACGACCCCGAGACGCGTTGAATTCACGTATCTCCCCGTGCGATATATAAAAATATATGATGCACATATTGCGCCGCGGCAGATGTACCAAGTCTCCGTTTCCGGGACTAGTATGAAAATAAGCGAAGTAGATAATGGTCGCGTGGTACGAGATTTTCCTCGGCGAAACTTTAGACTTTTTCTGGTTTCGCCTTTTGAACGTTACTCGCTGCGGTGTACGTATGCATACCGCGCTTGGCCGTTTTTCCATTTGAATTTCACGGGAATTTTATAAACGCGTTCATAGAAACGTTAAATTCCCGCATTTAATATGTATTGTGCGTGCTTGTACCTTGAATTTTTATATTTATATTTATAGTCTATAAAAATTTGCACGACAGAAATAATGCGGCATTGTTGCCTCCTTTCTCTATTAATTTAATTACACGTAAATAAATAAAAAGCCTTATATATATGCATGCAACACTATGAAAGATGCGTACAACTTTTATTAATTTGCTTCTTCATTGTCTATTTTCAACGCGTTTATTAATCGGCTGATATTATTTAAATAACGAAAATTACTTATTCAATTTGATTCATCCCAAGTAGATTTTCCTTCGATACTTTGCAATTAATTATTCTATAAAAAAATTAAAAATATATTTTTTTGCAATATATGTTATTAAAAAGAATTTGTATATAAGTAACATTAATAATAGAAGTAGTAATTAAAAGATGCAAATTTTTTTTCGTTACTTGGATATTCCAATTAAGAGACGGATCCGCTGTCATTCGCTTTATGAAGACGCGTTGAATAACGACCGAAAGACAGATTGCATCCGCATTGGATAGCGCTGATGTACACAACGTGTCATCGGCTATCGATTAGTCGAGAGAGAAATAAGCGCGCATACATTGCAATGGCGCGAGTACAGTGCCTATTAACTCGAACTAATGACTGTAAAACGAAGCACGACGTATAAATCGTAACGCGACACTCGCTCGCAAGAACCGAAGCGATTACGTATCTACGCATGAGTTTCCTACGAGCAATTTCCCCAGATTCGCTATCAGATGTCTTTATTACCTGCCGATCGAATCTTTTCCGGTACATTCAATTTTATTTGTTAAAATCATTAGACGAATGTCTGTAGAAAAATAACTAGCTTAAATTTTTGTACATTTTCTGAGAACAATAAAAAAAAAATAAAAGATAGCTAATTATATGAATAAAATATGAATAATTATATGAATTAATATGAATAAAAAATTAAAAAAACGAATATATATAAAATATATATGAAAGAAAAATAAAAAAAAGTAAAAGATAATTATATATACACTAGTTATATGAACAATATTGCAAATGATAAATATATGAATATATATGTATAATAAAGATATATATATAATAAAAATATTATATATATGTAAAGAATTTTTAATTTCAAGTTACTTGAAAAATTTAAAAGAAATATATAAATACAATATATATATTTTTATATATTGTATTTATATATTTCTTTTAAATAATCTGAAATTAAAAATTCTTTATATAAATTATTTATTACTCTTTATATATAATATTCTTAATATAAATTAATATTTTTATATATTTCTTTTATATATTTCTTTTAACTAATCCGAGATTAAAAATTTTAAATAAATAAATAAATAAATATATATATATATATATATATATATATATATATACATGGCAATGTGTGATACTTTATAAAAAGATGTATATATTAAAAAATTTATATAAGAAACTTTTAATTTCAGATTACTTAAGAAATATTTAGAAACACTTGTTAATATTCAATTTTAAAATCGTGTATAATCTCTAATAATTCTCGCCGCTAATTAATGCTATCATCTCGCAGATGTATATTCTCTGAAAAATTATCAGCTTCGAAAAAAAATCATTGGCGCCTTCCAAAGGGCCAGGATAAGCCCATACATATGATTATGCATATGTGCGATTCGCAATATACGGTAATATACATATGTACGTCGGCCTATCGCGATTAGGAAG
Organism: Camponotus vicinus; assembly: GCF_025532165.1. Taxonomy (NCBI): domain Eukaryota; kingdom Metazoa; phylum Arthropoda; class Insecta; order Hymenoptera; family Formicidae; genus Camponotus; species Camponotus vicinus. The sequence continues at coordinate 3,420,111 of NW_028141977.1, read as the reverse complement.
TTTGCCCGGGTAATCTCTCTGGAGCGTTAGCGTGCAGGGTCCTTGGAAGGACCGGGCGCAGGACGATTACGGGCGCAAACGCGTGCAATCGGAAGCCGTAACGATCATTAGCCTATAAATCCCGGTCGAATCCACTTACGAGGAAGGAAGGGCCGCGTTCGTGCATAAAGGCGAGGATAAATTCCTCGGCTCGGATCGGAGATACTCGCTCGAGGGATCCCATGAAATATTCTCGACTGTATAAGCTCCTTCCCTCTCCTCCCCTTCCTCCCCCTGTCCGGTGTATCCCGACCCTCTCGTGTAATTAGAACAATCCTTCGACTTTCGCGCCTCTCCTTCGCTCTGAGACGCGCGATTACGCTTCTCCCACAGGAGATAAAACACCGTGAGAAGGGAGAGAGGATGTCCTACGGGGGTAGGAAGAAAGGGGTTGATAACCGAATGAGAGAAACGTGAAAATGAAATGGGAGCTGGAGCGGAGAGACCGATGGCGCCTAAATAAGCATTTAGCGAATAATTGACGCCCGTCCTTCTCGTCCTTTGCTTGTATTATAACGACGATGTTATTTGGGGACAGAGGGGGGAATGGGGAGAGACGATGTCTCCATTTGTCTTTACTTCGCACCCCGTTTGGCATCTTTATTCTACGACGCGCATTGTTATTTTATACGTCGTATCTCGGGGGATTCAAACGAGAGGCGGAACGGACGTCGTAAGAAGCATCGCGATATACATAATTCTCTTTTAATGATTTTATATTTTAAGATTTAATTACATATTCTGGAATTTATTCCGTTTCGCGCCACATTCAATTGCAATTGCTGTTGTAAAATACGATAGAAATGAACAGTTTAATATGTTTTGAAAATAAATGCGATTGCGAGTGTAAAAAATAAATGTTATCGCGAAAGTCTATTCGCGATAGATGTAGGATTTGTTTAAATATTTAAAAACAAACCGCCTGCACACGGGTCTGATTTTTCACATTGTAGTTTTACAATTTTAATTTTATAATGATACAGTCGAAATTGCTACAAAACAGACAAAGTTGATGACGCAATTCTTTCAAGACTGCAAATTGATTTGACATTTTCTTGTTACATATTTAAATACACAGTGTGTTAATATATTGTTGACAATATATATCGATAAAATATGTGTTAAATACAATTAACCATAATATTCTGTCGAGACAATTTTACACAAAAGTCCATATTTTACGCGTAAAAAATATAATAGCTTGATTTATGTCCTTGCATTATATGTATGTTGTTTGATCGTAATTCATAAAATAATTACATTTTAACGTCCTGCTTGAAAGGCTAAATGTCAAGACCAGATATACATGTATAAGAGATTATTTATGACATAAATCTCTCTCTCTCTCTCTCTGAAATTTTTTGTGTTAATCTGTAATCTCTTCAGGGATGACTCCCGATTCGTATCAAAAGTGACGTAAATGATCACTAATTATCAACATTAATAGTAGTCGCCTGATATTTATCAAAATACTCCCTCATTTCGTATAATGCAACAAACTCTAATCAAATATGTAAATATCTATAAATTCTTTTGTTAGAAATGACGGTCATTTACGTGGTCATTAGCGGTCACGCAGACTTCCCAAGACCAGTTTATATCGAAGATAACACCTTAGGTGCGTTAACTGTCGCATTCTCTTTAGCACTCTAATTTGAATTTGATTCGGCTCACCAGTGCTATTACAGTAATAGCGTTTTATTACGCATATCAATAGTAATTGCTTCTCCGGTATTCCAAGGCTTTAACCATTTCCAGGCTTAATGTCGTGCAAGATATGCAATATTGAAAATTAAAAACTTGTGATTTCAACTCGGTGAAAATTATCGAGAGAATTTTATAACTGAAAAGACATTCCACACATATGAGGAAAAATACTTTGCATTCTTTTCTCAAAAGGAGATCCAAAAATATAGAAGAAAAATATATAAAATGTAAACGTATGAAGAAACAATAAAATATAAACAAATATTAAAAAAATATATATATATATATTTAATCACATATGTAGTAAAAAATAATTAAAAGAAGACATATATATCTTTTTTTTAATTATTTTTTACTACATATGTGATTAAAATCTCGACTCTTTTTCGCATGGAAAAATTTAATCGTGAAAAAATATATATTGTGCTGTATGTAGGTTAAAATAACGGCATTCTTTTTTCATTTTTTCGAAAATTAATTTAAAATTAATTTGAAAAAATTTATATTAGAAATTAGGATTAGATACCCTATTATTTTTATTAAATTGAAATTTAATTTGAATATTAAATGTATAAACATTAAAGATAAAAGAATTTGGCGGTATTTAATATTTAGAGGAACTTGTTTGTTAAATTGATAGTCCGATTGGGGATATTTAAATAATATTTTATAATCTTATGTATTGAAAAATTATATTAGTAGATAATAATTAAGAAATTTAATTTAATTAGAATTCAAATCAAAATGTAGAGTAGTTAAGGATTTAAATGAGTTACAAATTTATATAATTTTATAGTTGGCAAAAAAAATTTAATATTTCATATGATGTTATATCATTAATATATAAATCGTTGTTAGAATATTAATTTTCGAGAGCATCTTTCGAAAATGGTCGAGATCCGCGCATGAAAAACGTCCGACGCACATGGTACATTTAAATGTTGAAGGCAGCATCACGAGCAATTTCTCTCGACAATAAGATACAGATAGAAGGGAAAGAGAGAAGTTGCACGACAATGTTCCCGGTTACCGTCGTCAGGAAATGCACGCGTAACGACCATTACCTCTACCGCGTTTGTCTCCGCGGGTGCTTTATATCGGCGCCGGTGCATCGTAGCGGAATACACTGACTATCCGAAGACGAACGCGACCCCCCTCGAATGCGCCCGGGGGGAATATCGAGGCGGGAAAATTTATCTCGGATCGGTAATGGGTCCTGAGACTCCGGTGCCGCTGTATCGGAGGTCCGGCGGTGACGAAGTGGCTTCCGGAAGTAACGCGGTAAAGTAGCTCGGCGCGTGCATCCCCCGGAGAATTTCCGAGCGACTGCCAATATAAACTCGAGAAGGCAGACAGCAGAGCGGCCGGGTAACCGGGCGCCCTTTTCTCCTCTTCCCTTTTTCTTCGTTACCCTCGTCGTCGTCGTCGTCGTCATCGTTGTCGTTCGACTACGTAAAGTGTCTCTTACGCGAATCGTGCCGTAAAAATGGAGCCGCTCGCGCGTAAATGTGTGTTTGGCCTTCGATCAACGGTCTCCTCCTTTACACAAACGATCGCGTTGTTCGAGTGAATTTTTCACGGAGAGAGCAAACAGCGTTCCTGTCATCTCTCGCAAGTTTGAAATTGTTCGTACTGTAGAGAGAATATATATATATGTGCGGTGTATGTTAAATCCATCTCTATTTCAATTTTTACCGATTAAATTTTTGTCAACTTTGCCGATTAAATTTACGCCAATTTTTCAGAATTAAATCCTCCCCAAATTTTAACAATTAAATTGCTGTCAATTTTTGTTCGTTATACTTTTAGTAATCACACGCATAGCGCATAATATATTATCGAAATATCTACGCGATGTGTAATTTTGGAAAAAAATTAATCGTTTTATATACATACTCGGATTCTGGAATTGCACGATATAAAGTAAGCGCGATGTGCCGAATGAAATATTATTAACGGGAAAAGTATAAAGTTTTACCGGGACAGCAGTTTCATAATGCAGATTTTATTTATCGAATATACGAAATACGTGTTGCATTCAGCCGTATCAAGCGAATTGATACATTGTCGAGCGATCGAATACGAATGGCTGAATGGGATACACGAGTATTCCTCGACAACATATTTCAATGACGGCTTTTCAATTTACAATAGGATTGTAATAAATCGAAAAAAAGATTGCATTGTCGATGACCAAAATAAAGGTCAATAGTATAATCATTAAACTCGAATCAGTGGTTCAATTGCGTGACTGTCAATGAATCTTTTCACTTTTTATTTTTTCGCGTTTCCTACTTCACTCTTTGAAATCTCACCGAAAAATATACACAACCGCAATTTAAATTTGCACGATATTCTTACCATCTACCTCTTGAATCTTTACAGAAAAATTATGCGCTGTCCATCCCAAGATACTGTTGGTTTTGCTTAGAAAATATAATAATAAATATAATAAAATATAATTAAAAAAATATAATAAAAATATAATATAAAAAATATAATTTAAAAAAATTTTTTTTTAAATAACGTATCTATTTTTAATAATCATATAACTGCAACCTAAAATAAAAAGGCTTAATTATCAAAGAAAGAGCGTCTATCTTTTTAAACGGTATCATTATCGTCTGTAATATCCTTATCCCAGAATCTGCATACACTTTCTGATACTCATATTCTCCACGCGAGTTATTGCGCTTAAGTGGAAGCAATTTGATCAAGTTAAATGCGATTACGCATTTACGCATATATAGAGCCACACCCCGTATATAATTATTGCGCCGACGAGCACGATTTTCTATATGCGCTTAATAGAATCCGGCAATAAATCGCGGCGCGCTATTCTGACATTAAATTAACTCGTGGATGAGCGGGGAGAAGGGGGAGAAAAAAAGAGAGAGAGAGAGAGATGGGTCGAAAAGCGGGTGCTATAAAACAAGAGCGAACGGATCGTTCGAAATCAGCAGATTGCGTCGTTTATCACCCAAAATGTCCGAAAATCTATGTATACGATATGCGCGATTTATTCGAAACGACGATTTAGCGGCAGGCAGCGCTCACAGTTTTGTTTTTAAACCACCACCCACGTCACGCTTAACCGGATACAATCGTGCAAAATTAATGACAGCATGATTACTACGTGTTGACGACCCAGCCGGGTCACAAGATTGTCGCTCGAAAAATTTCAATCTCATATATTTTGCATATAATTAAATAATATTAATAATATCCTCTCGCGTCGTGCAAAATATGTAATATGCACAAAATATGAGAAGCACAGTTTTCGAACGAACGAAAATAAACTCTTCCACGAGGGAAGGTTCATAAACCTGCTAAATAGATAAGAGGATCTTCATTAACTTTCAGTGAACTTAAATAAAGCCTTAATTTCAGATTCAGTTATACATTGAGATATTTTTAAAATCGAACATATTTGAAAATGTTTGATTCAAACTCATCAAGAGAAAAAATTGATTGCAAGTTGAATATACTTGTCAACTGCCACTAGTTATGAGTTGGAAAAATTCTAATATCGAATCGTCTTAATTTTTCTTTTTAAATTCGACGTATTCGATACTTTATATTCGACGCTATTAAAATAAAATAAAATTAAATTAAATTAAATTAAATTAAATTAAATTAAATTAAAAATAAAATAAATTAAAATAAATAAAAATAAAATAAAATAAATAATTTAATTATGGTAATTTCTCTTTGCAGCGCCACCGCGAAAGGTAGAGATCAGCACTTATCCAAACAAGCAGATAATCGAGGTGAAGGTGGGGGAATCCCGGCGATTAGAGTGCATCGTGAGGTCGGCGAAGCCGGCCGCCTCGATCATCTGGTATCGCGGAAACGTGCAGATCAAGGGCGGCGACACCAGTATCACCGCCATCTCCATCCAGGGTGGTAAGTAGCTATCTTGTTACGCGCATTGATATTCAATTACGATAATACCGCGTGCGAATGAATATATCATGGTTATTACGCGACAAGGATCAAATAAGTGCGCCGCGCTATACCGCGTGTTGTAGATAAGCGCAGATTCTGTTCTAATAACGCGGTATTGTCTCATTAAATTTCGATGGAAATAGCAAATAACGCGCGATAACGCGAGGCCGAGTTTTAGTCGGTGAAAAAAATATTTTAATATCCTTCTTTGAATTAGCCTTCTTTTTACCTTGTCACGTATTTAATATCTAACATGTGTTTGTTTCTCTTTGTGTTAATAAGAATTCTGTGAGATGGAGATTATTATAAAAGTAATGAATTATGTCAAAACGTAAATATCAAACAAGTAGATTAAATTCTTTACTAATATTTTTACTGATAGTGTAAAAGAAGAAATAATAATAGTTACATGTCTTCATCTTATCACGCATTTAATATCTAGCATGTTTGTTTCTTTTTGTGTTAATTAATTAATGAGAATTCTGTGAGATGGAGATTATTATAAAAGCAATGGGTTATGTCAAAACGTAAATATAAAACAAGTAGGTTAAATTCTTTACAAATATTTTTACTGATAGTGTAAAAGAAGAAATAATAATAGTTACATATCTTCATCTTGTCACGTATTAAATATCTAACATGTTTTTTTTTTGTGTTAATTAATTAATGAGAATTCTGTGAAATGGAGATTATTATAAAAGCAATGTGTTATGTCAAAACGTAAATATAAAACAAGTAGATTAAATTCTTTACAAATATTTTTACTGATAGTGTAAAAGAAGAAATAATAATAGTTACATATCTTCATCTTGTCACGTATTAAATATCTAACATGTTTGTTTTTTTTTGTGTTAATTAATTAATGAGAATTCTGTGAAATGGAGATTATTATAAAAGCAATGTGTTATGTCAAAACCTAAATATAAAACAAGTAGATTAAATTCTTTACAAATATTTTTACTAATAATGTAAAAAAGAGATAATAGTAATTACATATCTTTATCTTGACAATTTAATATCTAATATATGATTGTTTCTCTTTGTGTTAATTAATGAGAATTCTGTGAGATGGAGATTATTATAAAAGCAATGTGTTATGTCAAAACGTAAATATCAAATGAGAATTAAATTTTTTACTAATATTTTTATTGATAGTGTAAAAGAAGAAATAATAATAGTTACATATCTTCATCTTATCACGCATTTAATATCTAACATGTTTGTTTCTTTTTGTGTTAATTAATGAGAATTCTGTGAGATGGAGATTATTATAAAAGCAATGTGTTATGTCAAAACGTAAATATCAAACGGGAATTAAATTCTTTACTAATATTTATGATGGTGTAAGAGAAGCGATAATAGTAGTTACATATCGACAAAAAATTTAATGTCATTATGCTATGTTAATAATGTTAGCAGATTAATAGGAAATTCTAATTCACATCATATCAGATGACATGTTCATCTAAGGATATATAAATCATTTTTATACAGTATAAAGAATAATATATATGAGTGTAGAATATATGTATGCTAAATGGACGCAAAAACGCGAATTTGCCCCCAGATATATTTACATTTATATAACATAATTTTTTATCTGTTCTTATTTATTTTCGTAAAATCTGAATTAAATAAAAAAAAATCTTTTTCCCCGCATTATCTTCTATATAAGACGAAATAAACCAGATTATAAATTATATAAAGGATCTTTCTTTCCATAACTGTAAAAAATATATGGAGAGATATAATAATATAAATACTGAGAGAATATATATAGCGCACTCGCCGGTTATCTCAACACGATGTTGAAAAGACGAATAAGTAATCTTGAATTTCGCCGGGGGCTATTTCTTTCTTTTTTCTCGAAACGCTTACCGCGTCGCGCTCGTAAAAGTATAGCAAGTAAAAAGATTGAAGGGATGGGGGTGCCGAGACGGGGGACTCCCCTTCTAACGCTGCTTCCAGTTGCCAAGAGCATCTTCGATCGATCCCGTGACACACAATTCTGGCCGCGCTCCAGCTACCGAAATTGACGTTCGTGTCTCGCGCTCGCGCCCACCATTGCATTGCATTTTTACATTCGACCGGAGACAAGTCGACGAGGCATCAAACGATTGCATCGCCCGAAAGAGAGAGCGGGACTAATATATCCTAATGAAAAGCGTCGACAAGAGTGGCACGAAAATTAAGAGGAGCTCGTCGCGGAGGTCCATCCATAAAACGGATGTACGTTTGACTTTCTACGACACGAGATCGTGGATGGGAACGAGCAAATAAGGATTTTTGCATAATCTTATATGCATAAAGATACTTCAGCTCTTACTCCGGCGAGTGAATGGGTATCCAATGAATGCAGAAATTAATATTTCTTGAAATATTAATTATTCTGGAGAGGAAAAGAGAAATAAAGAGAAGGGAATAAGAGATGCTTCTTTTAATTTTAAATTGAAATGTATTCACGTAAACCCTATTATGCATAATAATTAACCCTTACTTCGTATACGGGAGTTACTTTTGACTCCACCAATGTTCTCAGATGCACTTTGAGCATTTCGCTTCATATATTTGCAATAAAAATGTATTAAAGCAAATTATTTTGCAAATTTATTATTGTAGCCTTTATTTAGAAGGATCAAAGAAGCCATATCAATTTTTTCAGGTTTTTTGAATATTTTTATTCTTTTTATATTGGTATTTTTTATATTTTTATTTTTCATTCTTTTTATGTTTTTATTTTTTATCCTTTGAAAAACATATCGGACAAAAATGACCCCCCTGTATACTTTGAAGCTGCCAAAAATAACAATGCGGTGTAAGGGTTAATATTTCTATATTAATTTTTTATTAAAAAAAATAGATTTATATATATATATATATATATATATATATATATATATATATTTTGTACGAATAGAATTAATAAAAATTCCAATTGTGTGTTTTCGCCTGTCTGCAAAATAAGGATAAAGGATTATTTAATATTAGACTTGACTGCTTCGATGTACTATGGAAATTCAGCTACATGTTTTATAAATCCATTCTGTTTGTCTATCATTCACACAAAGCGCACGAAGAGGTAAAAACATGCATTTCTGCAATTATTTCGCAAAGCATGAATCTATAATCGAAAAAAAGACAAATAAACAGACGCGATGAAAATTTGTAGGTATTTAAAATAAAGTTACTTCATATTTAACGGATTATTTGATGAAGGTAAAATGAGTATTTCAATATTATTTTGCATTGCATGTTCTTTTTATATTGTTTCTTTCAGTACGATGTATAATTTTTTTATCGCGATTATTGTATATCGTGGAAAAAGACATTTAAAAGTTTTTTATGGTATATTATAATGAAAATCTATAAACTTTGTTTCTCCCGCTCTCTTTCTTTCTCTCTGTCTCTTCTTCTTTCTCTTTCCTTTGTAGTGAATAGAGAGCTGCGTATTTTTTTAAAATATGTAATATATAAAATTTTTCGTTCCCCGTATCTACGCGATGGGATTATTTACATTTTATCTAATATTGCATCTGACATTACATTAAATTTGCAAAAAAAAATGAAACAAGAAATGCACCTGAATCTCTCTCTCTCTCTAATGGTCGCAAGGTGTTTAGAATTTAAATATTACAACTTTAGAGGATCGATAAATTAAGGGAAAAAAAAAATCTTTTAGAGATTTGCTTGTTTTGGGGAAAAAGAACAAAAAAGGACAAAAAGAGTTTTTATTTTTTCACTTATATATTACTAATTTATTTATTATTTATTTATTTATATTTATTTATTCATGTTATTATTTCCTTAATAAAAATATTGTTCAAAATAAATGTATAAACAATAATTCATAAACAGTAATAAATGCATAAATGTATAAACAATAACAAACTAATTGTCTTAAGTAAGTAAAGTGGATATAATAATCTCTTATCGTATTTATTTAATAATTATTTAATAATTTAATTCTCTAATTTTACTTCAAGAGAATTCGAGTTCACTCTCTTTTTTTAATTTTTCTACAACTTTTATCTCGTAGTATTTTCCGACAATAATTTTAATATTGTTTTAACTTTAATAATTTTAACATTATTTTACTTTAATAATTTTAATATTATTTATTTGGGGAGAACTTTTTCTTTGTTTTTTTTTTCTTTGCGACTTCCCTCAAAACGGAGCAAATCTCTAAAGAGAACTTTTTTCTTAGTTCATTGATCCCCCACACGCTCCCGAAGTTTTGACATTTAAATTCGAGATACCTTGTATATCCTTCTTGGATGCGTTATCTAACAACAAAGCGGAGCTACGAGACGCAAGTTTGCGCGGAAATAAATCGCGACCGTCGTCGTTTCCTTTGTGTTTGTCGCATTACGATGCTCGAATCTCGCTCGTCATTCTAACAACAAATTCTTTCCCCGACTACTACGCATTCAGTCAAGCCACGGTGGTACCGTTGACAGCCGGCAGCATTTGTATCCGGCGCGTCTCCGAAAACTGTGTGGACCGCGTGACGCGACGGGAATAAAGAGCCGTGCGTCGCGCTTTCGCGTAAAAGCTCGCCCGGAGCTTTTAACGGAGATTTAAAAAGGAGCAGACCGCGAAAAAAAAAACGTATGCGTGTACTCCTTCTCATAACGTTACGTATCCGACTTTTAATGTGAATTATATATATTAAATATTATTCTCCGTATACCGCATGATGAATAATTCGCGAGTCTCAAATTAATTCGACATCTCGTGTGATCATATTTTTATACAAGTATCTATTGATTCTTTTTGCAACGTCTTGATTAAAGTCAATATTATTTATTTGACTTAATTTTGCGCTTAAATATTTAAGTACAAGACATGTTTAGCGATAAAAGAATTTTTTTAACAAATTTAAAAACAAATACATTTTCATAAAAAATTAATTAATTGCCCAAAATGAAAAATGATTAATATTATATAATTTCAGCAAAATTCACATTTCTTGTAAGGACACTATAGAATAAATAAATAAAATGTTGATGTAATATCCTTTTTATTCTTGAAATTATCTGTGAATAATGTGTGAAAGAATAAATCATTTTAGGAGTGATAATAATAATAATAATAACAATAATAATAATAATAATAATCAACAAAGCAGTTAATTGTGCAGCTAAAGTGAAAGAAAGCAAGTGGCACTTGATTACAATTCCCTACTTTGGGACAGTGATAATGAAAGAGAAAAAAAATGGTTAATTCTGGCGGCCATAAAGTAAAAGCGGATGGCAGGTAGTATTTATTATATACGCGATTTACGCGAATCATGTTACAGACAAGGATACGACCAAGCCCGGAGAGATGTCCAGGGAATTGCTCAAGTACGACACTCACGGTTCTATTACCATCATGCCTACGGCGGACGATAATGGGATGGATTACACCTGTGAGGCCAACCATCCAGCTATACCCATAGACAAGCCCATGCGAGCGACCATTACACTCTCCGTTTTCTGTAAGTGCGACCGACATATAAGTGTGTACGATCGTTTATACATCGCGACGCATCGATATTGAATATTGAATAAAAAAAAGTGTGATTAAACGTTTTAATACAGGAGATAGACAAAATAAAGTGGACACTGAAAAATACATTATATTTGTTTATTAATAAGATGTTGGGCCACCATTTGCCTTTAATACAGCAATTTTTGAAGAGTCTTCAGTGGAATATTGTCCCATTCCTTTATCAAAATATCTGCCAATTGCTTCAGAGATGTTGGAGGAGGAAATCTGCTTTTCACTTTCTTTTTTAAAATTGTCCATAGTGATTTTTAAATGATATTTAAATCGGATAATTGTGCTGGCCAGAGAAGATGTTGACGCTCATTTTGATGCTGTTCAAATCAAGATTGAACTTTTCTAGTTGTGTGTATGGATACGTTATCATCTAGAAAAATGGCATTATTTGATAGAAGAATGGGACAGTAAAGGCTATTCCAAAATTGCATGATTCTATTCCAAGGAGAATTGAAGCTATATGAAAGGCAAATGGTGACCCAATATCTTACTATTAATAAACAAATTATTAATAAATAAATTTATTATTAATAAACAAATATAGTATTTATTTTTCAGGTGTTCACATTATTTTGTCTCTGCCTGTAAAATACTAGGCTACTGAATTTTTGAGGGAGATAAATCGATATTAATTCCTAATCTCGAGTCAAATGGGCTTTCGAATATAATTTCCACGCGCGCGATCAAGAAAAAATATATTTTCTCCCTCTTTCCTTAATTTTACGATATTTTATTTGTATATGAGACTGTAATTAAGCCTCATTTGTGCAGATGAAAATGATTTCTCTTGAGAAATGTACTTACAAAATAGAATAAGATAGCTAAAGGGTAAAGTAGTGTATACATATATAGTTTGCCCAAATTAGAAACGATGCAATCTACTTAACCCGAATCTACTTAACATTGTTTTCACACAACTGTTATCCAAATTAACGTATAATAAGTTATGTTGAATTTATTACATAACACAATGTAATCTCTTGAAAACCAACGAGGCAGATTTACATATTTGTAAAGAGGCATCCTCTCTTAAATTTCGCGTGCACAGCGCTATTCTTTGAGCTCGAATGCCTTTCAGTCATGATTATCCGGATAAGCTTTCAAATAAGTTTCATTAGCGCGCAAAACCTTCGTATAACGATGCATGTTGCCTGATCCTTCGCAGATCCACCCGGTCCACCATATATAGAAGGCTACACCGAGGGCGAAACCGTGCAACGCGGCCAAAACGTGGAGCTCGCGTGTCGTTCGCGCGGTGGGAATCCGCAGGCTGAGATTGTTTGGTACAGAAACGATGAGAAGATGTCGGCGGCCCATCGCAGAGGAGGCGGCGTTAGTGAGAATGTATTATCGTTCGTAGCCCGAGCGGAAGATGACAAGGCGCGCTACAGGTGCGAGGTCTCCAACATCATGAGCGTGCAGCCTATGAAGGCGCAGGTCGACCTCACCGTGCTTTGTAAGTGCAATTATTGATTATTGCGACGATCGGTAATTAACGTTGCATTTTGAGAAAAATTTTCCTCCTCTGTATAGGGTGTTTCTTAGTAAGTGGGAAAAATTTTAGGAGATGATTCTTTATCGAAAATTAAGGGGGGTTTTTCATGCAAACATATATTCCTAATTACATTCCTCCTGTGAAGTTACACTCCTCCAAAAAATGGGGGTAAAAATTAGGTTTTCATTTTTTAGGTTTTTATTATAATTTTGTTTTTGTTCCAATTTTCCCAACATTTACTCTAATTTTATTTTTATTTTAAAATTTAACTTCTCGTAATTCGAAACCTATGCTAAATAGCATAGGTTTCGAATTACGAGAAGTTAAATTTTAAAATAAAAATAAAATTAGAGTAAATGTTGGGAAAATTGGAACAAAAACAAAATTATAATAAAAACCTAAAAAATAAAAACCTAATTTTGCTGTGCACGATAACGTATTTCATTTTTTTCTTGAAAACTACTGATTTTATGAAAAAATAAAAGAAATAAAAAAGTTTCTAAATAAATCAAACTTTTCAATGCATATTTTTAGATGATCATATTCCGGCTTAAAAAGTTCTAATAAAAAATTGGATAGGGGTTGCTAGTTTCATTCCCTTTAATAATATGGGAGGCTGAAAAAAATATTAATAAATAATCTTTTTATTAGTAGAAAATATCCACTTAATTTCATTTCTTTAACTTGTTCCAAATTTGAGAAAAAAATAAAAACTTAATTTTTACCCCCATTTTTGGAGGATTGTAACTCCAGAGGGAGAGATGTATGAGTATATGTTTATATGAAAAATCCCTCTTAATTTTCAACAAAGAATCATCTCCTAAAATTTTTCGCACTTATTAAGAAACACCCTGTATATTGCTCTTTTGCATATATTTCTTTTTTATGTATACAGGATGTCCCACTTAAAGTGACCATCCCTTGTATTTTTTTTAAATAAAAGAGGTAGATCATAATAAATATATATTAAATTAAATGATTCAAATTGATTTCTATTGTAAACATAATTGCTTGTAAGAACGATCTGTGTTAACGAACAGAGGGGTATGTATAATTTTTTTATAATAATGTAGATATTTCGCTTTATATGATAAAAATTGTAACGCTGTTTGAATTGAATACAACGATGTATAATTTAATATAAATATTTTACATATTACGAGTTTTATTGGCTTGACTGTCACAGGTGACGTCTATCTTTTCACTTTCGATGACGTTATATTAAAATTAAAATATCAATATTATATCAATGATATTTTATGAATATTTCTCAATTTTTTAAACTTATATTTTATTATTTATTAAAGTTTATGTTTGATAGCCAGCTGTTGTAAAACACGATAAAATAAATAAATCGCGTCGCAATTAACATGATGTGCGATATATTTATACTACGTGTCATATAAAAGGTTGAAATTGAATTTATTAAATATTCTATAATCACATTGATCATACGTTTTCTCTATTTGTATTTTTCGTGTTATGATCAAATGACATATGTTAATTTTTAACTCACAGTCAGAAGTTGACCATATCATAGAGTTGAAAGTGAAGAGGTAGACGTCGCTCGCGATATTTCAAGCCGAGATAAAACTTGTATAATATATATATTAAATCGTACAATACATCGTTGTATCGTATTTGAAACAGCAATACAATTTTTATTTTATATAGACTTCAGTTTGAAGCATTTAATTTGGTATGTATTTATTATAGCTTATTTTTATTTTAGCTTAAAAGATAAAAGAGGATTACTTTGGATGGGACACCGTGTATATTAATTTCGATCGATGTACTTAAATTTGATCTACCAGTGCATGCGATATTTTAAGCTTATCATACTAAATGATAGTGCTTTCAAGGACCAGTGGTAAATATAATCAAAAAGGGAGATAAGTGAAAAGTAGGAAAAAGATACGAATTTCGTTTTACATTTTGAGGATTTCAATTTTTCAAACTGATTTTGCGGGCAATGCACATTTCTCGCGAGTGATACTTGAAATTTATTTAAGATGTTAGAATATTAATGTCGCGTCTGGTGCCTGTCTGTGTGGCACTTAGCATTACTTTACCGTAAGGCATAGTATTGCACACAACTGAGGGTGCATGTGGCGTATGGACGATCTCTTGCCTTGACGGAACAGCCGCATAAATAATTCCGCTTCTCTATTTTCGCCGGGACCGCGTTCACGTTACCTAAATTGAAATTTTACTAACTTTATGCTCGCGTGATATATGGGATAAAGCTACAAAATACCAGCGGCTGACTTGCCATACACTTGGGGTAAAAGGTTACGCTTGTCGACACTGTTGCAGTTATCGATAAAGGAGAAAAGGAGAGAGAACCTGCTACTAAGTTTTTTTGTGCTGCCAAGAGGCTGTCAAAAAATAAAAATTTACAACAGCGAGGGACATTATTTTTCCAAAAATTATTCAATGCTTTTCAACTTGGGATATTTGTTTGGCAAAATATCAAGATTCTTAAAAGCGCAAATTTAACAATTCATGTGATATTTATTCTAGTATCTCTTTGATCGCTATATTTTAGCGCATATGTGCATTTTTATCGCATTTTTAGTTTTATACTAGGCACCGTTATTCGTTCGAATCCAACGCGTCTTCCAGATCAACGAACTGTTACCTATCGATCTGTTATTTCCACTTTTATAAACCGTCATCTCGGGTGATACCGATGAGGTTTTTCACGTTTTTCACGATCCACAGTCGCGCCCGCCGGAGTCACCATCACCGGACCAACGGAAGCGAAAGCGGGCGACCAAGTGCTCATTACTTGCACGACAGAGAACTCGAATCCGCCCGCGGACATAAAGTGGACGGTGGACGGGCGTAATTCCGAGAGCAACGCCTCGAAGACGGAGCTGGCGCCGAATGGTGGCTGGATCACCAGCTCGAACGTGACGTTCAGCATTAATCACAAGAGCCGCAGCATCGTCGTCATCTGCCACGCTTCCAACGTCAAGCTCACGGAGAACGTGGTCGGCACGCATACCATCAACGTAATATGTGAGTACCCCCCTCTTCCCCCCACTGTTCCGTACACGCACGCATATGCAAATGTCCGCTTCCCTTTATCGCAAGCGTTTCATCGGTCACTCGGTAGCGCAATATACGGCGACTGGTACATCGGACAGTCGTAACGAGACCTCTCGCCCGCGGCGAAAACCTAATTTCCGTTTTGCGCCGAAGAATTGTACCGGGTGTCCCGAAACTGCCGCAAGATTCTTTATCGGGAGAAGATTTTGACGATTATTAAAAATTTTTCAACGGCAGCTTTATATCATTAATTCCACAAATTAATATTTTTACTTAAACTACTTAAATTTAATTAATACATTATTATTAAATTAAACAATAATATAATTAAGGGAACAAAATGTAAAATTAAAATTATATAGTCTTTAAGATAAATTAAATATAATTTCTTACTCTCTACATAAATTATACTATGCTGAATATATGAATATAAATATAATGAGTAAGCCCTGTTAAAAAAACAAATAATCATTAAATAAATTATTAACATAAAATCTCACCTTACAATAACCCTAATTAAAAAAATTTCCCTAATAAAATTTAAAGATAAAGGAAAAGAAAAATTTATAGCACAAAAAGTCATTCATCATAATCTTAAAGAAGGATAAATACTTAATATACCTTTATTAAAAAATATTAAACGTCTCAAAGATCGTTCATAATATATTTCACGTGGCAGCGAAGATCGCTATTATATAAAATTATTATATAGAAAATATATAGAATTATAAAAAAATTTCTATATAATAGTACTATACAAGGTGTTTCTTAATAAGTGCGACAAATTTTAGGAGATGATTCTTTGTCGAAAATTAGGGGGGGTTTTTCATATAAACATATACTCCTACATCCCTCCTTGTGGAGTTACACTCCTCCAAAAATGGGGGCAAAAGTTAGGATTCTTATTTTTTTCTCAAATTTAGAACAAGTTAAAGAAATGAAATTAGGTGGATATTTTCTACTAGTAAAAAGATTATTTATTAATATTTTTTCCAGCCTCTCGTATTGTTATAAGAGGATGAAATTAGCAACCCCTATTCAATTTTTTATTAGAACTTTTTAAATGAATATGAAAAACCCCCCTTAATTTTCGACAAAGAATCATCTTCTAAAATTTTTCGTACTTATTAAGAAACACCCTATATACATATATACTATATAGACTTATTATGTAGAAATTATTATATAGAATTATTATATAAAATCTTTATATAGAAATAAAATTGAAATAAAATTAACAGAAAAAAGCAAAATTTACTTGTTACTTATATCTCTGAAGTTTCATTTGAAAAATTAATTAACGCGTGAATGAATTTGTTTCTTAAAAAAATGCTTGGCTAAAAAAACTTTATATTTTTGCGTAAACGTGGAAACAATTCAATTAAAATATAAATATGAAATATAATATTGCTATTGTATAAAAATCTTTATTTTCATTATCTTCTGGTCAATCATAGATGTACGCCTCTGATGCGAAAATATATTGGAGAAAAGTTATTTAAGATCGTTCGAGATAGAAATAATGAGCGAAATGAATATTATAACGTGCAGATGTACACAGTACGTCATAAAGTATCACCACAAATATTCCTTGAAATTTTTGTAACGCGTTTGGGGAAATTGCGATGATGATAATGCTGTCCATTACTGATGACATCTTCGTGACACGCGGTGACAAATTAATCGGTCGCATCGCCCGGATCGCGCAAAACTTGCATACGCAATACGTTCTCACTCTCTCTTTATCTCTCTCATTCGCGAATCCAATGGTTAGAATTCATTTAACATATTCGACATTGCGTCATGTTGCGCGCCTGATACACTCTCGCAATAATACAACCGTAATCGACCGACATTAATTTCCACCGTAAATAAATAATCCTTGTATAATCAACTACGTTTTCAGCTTGTAATTACATGCATTAAAATTACTCGCTATCTGAATATACTAAACAATTAGTTGGTCTCCAATCAATAATTCCGTCAATCCGAGATTAATAACGAATGCTACTCGTGTTCAGTGATGTAAAACTGGATTTAATCGAGTAATCGTTATAAATTTCTGTTTTACAAGTTTTTCATCGAATATTAAGCAGTTTCAGATTTTTTTACATTTTTATATATCATTTAAAACAAACTTACTACGTAGGTCTTTTTTCCATTCGTCTATGCATTTTTATTTTTAAGGGAGGTACTTTATCAAGTTATTCGGGGATATGTCGGGGATGGGAAGATCTGAAAGATTGATGTAATAATAGGCTCGTATATATTTGCGGGGTAAAAAATATTTGACCGGCTCTGACTTCTCGAATTTGTTGAATTTCGTAGATCCACCTGCGAAATTAACTGTCACCGGATACGATGAGAGTACAACGATAGTCGCCGGGACGGTGCTGAAGCTCATGTGCACCGCCACGGCGGGTAATCCATTGGCCACGTTAACATGGTACAAGAACGACCGCAAGGTACGTAAAATCGAGCGATATATTCGTCGTAGGGGTACAGGTACAAGTCGAGTAATTGTCAAATTGCACAAAAGGCTCAAAAACGTAGAGCACACCCTCGTCTTTCTATCCACAAATATTTAATTAATTTACGGATAGGATAAAAAGGTGTATAGTAATTATTAACTCTCCTCATGATTGATTATTTAAATCCAGAATGCATTTTTCAAGTCTTTTTGGAATTGACAATATCTCAACATTATCGATTAAATATTATTGAAAACTATCTTATGCATCTGAAGAGATGAAACTTCTCGAAGAAGTTTGCTTCCCTGACCTGAAATTTTCAGTAGCATTTTGTACAGATAATCCCAAAGTGTAAAATTCGCCTCTTTCATTTTTTAAAATTTAACAATTATTAACAGTAACGACGTCGACCTTTTGCAATTTTCTCGAGTAAAAATTCCGGGGCCAAGAAAATAGAGTAATTCACGATTCATTAAAATTATCCATTTTAGTTGCGGTTTTATATTTTAAATGCTTTTCATGAATTTTTGCTCGTTCATTACTCTTGAACCTTCTTAATTTTTGCAAGCGCTTTGGAGAGAAGGGCTCAACATTAATTTACGCCTCTGAAAACTTTAAGATCTATCCCCATTGCGTAGGATCATTGTATTAATATCATATCACGTATAACAGGTACCTGGTGCGGTAAGACAACGAAATCACGCTGTCTCCAGCGAGTTGGCGATACTCGTCAACGCGTCCGACAACAACGCTCACGTGAGATGCGAGGCGACGAATTCCGCCACCGAGATTCCCCTGCTGAAAGTTCTCGTGCTAAAAGTCCATTGTAAGACATGACTCACCCTCACTTATATTTATTATCAAAATTTTACCGTATATTTTTTCAAATTAATTCGTTTAATCCCTTTGCGTCAACGACCCACCTCTTTTTTCGCAGATCTTTAATTTTTCAACTACTTTTTTAACAAATACCGGGTTTTTTATTTCTACAAGATCGCTAGAATATCAATAAATGTAAAAAAAAATATGAAGTCATTAATTGTTAATTGCAAAAATAAGATATATAAAAACAAATAGTCAAAAAATTAATACTTTTTCACGGAGAAATGTATTTTCCACTAATCTATTAAGAAAATCAAAAGAGCAATTTTTTATTAGTATACTCTAAAGTATTTTTCAAAATTTTTTCAAAAATTTCCATCATGTTATTTTTGTTATTAATTCTATATAAAAAATACAATATTTTTTGTACCAAATCCAAACTAACAAATACAATATTTATTGTACTAAATCTAAAGTAACAACTATATTTTTTTTAAACTTTCTCTCTGAGAGTTTTTTCACAGAATCCGAATTTAAAGGAAAAATTTACAATTTTTAAAATTTATAATTTTCTGCCATATTGGATCCGTCATTTTAAGTTTCTTGAAATCGAAAATTTTCACATCAGATTCGGACTCGGTAACCAAAAATTCCTAGAAAACGAATTTGCAAAAATATTGGATGTAAAGAAAAATATATAAAGCTGAAAGGGTTAAATAGAAGAAGAGACGTTAAGTTTTTCTTTGCGATAAGAAAAGCTATAGAACTGATAGAAATGATCGAATGACGCTGTAATTACTTTCTTCTCTCCGCCACGAATCTCGCAAGAATCTCGTTGCGATATTTGTTAACGGCATCCATTTCTCCTCCCTCTAGTCCCGCCCGAGAGGGTGAAGATTAACCGCGAGCCCCAGGACTTTCACGCCGGTCAGGAGGGACGCATAATCTGCGAGTCGAGCAGCAGCAATCCCGCCGCCGAGATGTCGTGGTGGAAGAACGGGATACCGGTACCCGGGACCAGAAACAGCACCAAGCCCGGATTACACGGCGGCTACCTGTCGTCCGTCGAGCTCGCGCTGGACCTAACCGAGGACATGAACGGCGAGGTGTACACATGCGAGGCGAAAAACACGGAATTGGGGAGGTCCGTCCACGACGCGACGACCCTGGACGTGTTGTGTAAGTGCAGATCCAAGTATACAGATCGCCCTCAAACGACGTACGATCTATATAGCCTGCGAAGAGATCATCAGCGCGCACGTACGATCGCTCTCGATGGGAGCATTCAACCCGGAAATCTCCGCACCGGAGCTCGCGAATGTATGATAGTATATATCTCCTGATATCTCTCTCCGGATCATGTTCGTGTAAATTTCTCGACATTTTTCGCCGCAGAAATATCTCGCCATTATAATAACATACATTCGCGTTGCGATATAACATAGTACATATTACTGTAAATTGGAATGCGAATGAATTAAAAAAGAAATGTACGATGTTATTGAAGAGCAAGGAATTAACTTCATTTTTTTTACGCGTGGAAAATAAAATATAAATATGTAACATCCACAAAATATTTAAAATTAAATATTAAAAATAGGGAAATTATTTATATAGATATATATAAATTTAATAAATTTTTTTTCTTTTTTCTTCATACTTTTTTAAACTCGAACTCATTTATATCTATTATATCGTGATTATGTATGCTTTTAGAAATGATGTTAAATATATATCGCGATATTTTTAACGTATATTGCTTATTTTCTTTCCAGACAAGCCAATATTCTCGCCGTTAGATCCTTATGAACTAACCGGTCTGGAAGGTGAGCCTTTTGTCATTTCTGTATCGGCAAGAGGCAATCCCAACACGACAGAGTACACGTGGACAAGGGACGGTACGCCGGTGAATAGTAGTAGTATCGGTAAGAGAATAACCGCCCACGGTTCTACGTTAAATATCACGAGATTGGATCGTCATGACGCCGGCACGTACATATGCGAAGCATTAAACAAGGAAGGGGCTACTTTTTATCAGCTAAATCTCACTGTGCAGTGTAAGTGTAAATGATCATTTTCTTTCATCGCGCGATAAAATCGTATGATTAAATTTCGCATTAACTCTTTTAGAAAACAAAAAATATCAAAAATATAATGTGTGTTTAATTTTCCGTAAAATTGTCGATAAATTTTAGTAAGGCTTGTCGAAAAAAATTTTTGTTTTTATTTTCTTTTTATTTAATTATAATTTATTTAATTTTATTTATTTACTTATTCATTTATTTTATTTAATTTATTTAAATTGATTTATTTAATTTTTTATAATTTCAATTTAACATTTCTATGAAATCTCTCCTAATGATCTCAGATACTAAATTACTTTTCTGTTTTACATAATTTGTACACAAATTTGCTCTCTCGCTAATATGCAAATCACCCAATTCATCGTCTCGCCTTTGTTATTCCGCAGATCCGGCGAAAATCAAACGCACCTCGTCGTCGGGGATAGTTTATCCACCGGGTATCGAGGCGAAACTGTTTTGCGAAGTCGATGGCAGCCCGATCGGCGACGAGTATGTCACGTGGCAAAAAGTAGGCTCGAATCCCGAACTCCCGGGACGTTACTCGACGTCCTTTGTTAATCGGACGTCGTATCTTCACATAGAGTATCCCAATCAGGAAGACGTCGGCGAGTACCGATGCAAAGTCAACAACCTCATCGGCAACGTAACATCGGATCCTATTCTATTTATTACGAATTGTACGTAGAGAAAGATTTTTATTGTATATTTCGATTATTCGATAATACTACCGAGTTTTAAATAAAGCGATACGATTAAACGAACAATAAAATTGATCAGAATCGCCAGAATTTAATGATAGTCATGGTAATTTAACTTCACCGTATTGCTTGGATGTAATTTGTCCTGTCACTTCTAATAATGATGACCACAGTTTAATTGTTACAAAAATTATAATCGTGTTTTCAAAATAAAGGAAAATAGAAGCAAATAATATATTTAACGCGTAAATGAGTTTGAAATAAAAAAAGATCGAGAACTATACATCGGAGGATTAATAATATTAGTTGATAAATTCATTTACTCCCGATATTTACAGATTAAATTATTATTAAGTCAGCGAAAAGTAATTAATATTATTGATATTAATAATTAAATGTTATTGTGTTACTATTATATATAATAATATAGTATAAATGTACATAGTATATATAGTGTTGTAACTTGCAATAATTATACTTGATCAATAATTAATTGATTAATAACATAGAAGTTACAAAGATGCAATAATTACCGCGGGAATTTCATTTTTAATTGTAACTTATAGACTCTTACAATAAAAGGAATTATTTCGGAACATATAAATCGCGTAGACACATCGTAAAATATATCCCGAGTACGTTTCATATATCGAAAAGCAGAGTGCAATAAAGAAATTTACTGGTACTTTTTATGCGCAGTTAAACCGGAAATGACAAACACCCCGCTGACGCGAAAGGCAGCAGCGAACAAAGGAATAAACGTCCAATTGTTCTGCAAAGCGCGAGGATCTCCATTGCCGCGTTTCACTTGGATCTTCAATGGGAAAACTTTATTGCCGAACGCAACTGAGAATAAATACAGTATCACTCACAGCGATGTAAGTCACTTTATAAGACGTACTTATCTCTTAAATAACAACTTCCTTTACCAGTATATCTTCTTTAGAACGTTGTTTGACCGAAGCACCGGTATTGTACTGCGTACTGTAAATCTTATTCTTCGTTTAACTCCGCGCGAATCTCACTTTGATAGAATTTTCACGTTGTACGTAGTTAAGGAGATATTTACCGTCGAAAATTCAAAAGTTGTAACGTTGTAATCTGAAGGGATAACATCTAATTAAAGCTGAGAGAATTGTAAATAGAAAATCTATATACTTGAAAGCTACATCTCTAGTATTTTATATACTTTTCTGAATAATTCGGACAATTTAGATCGTTCTTTTTCAATAATATTTACACTTCTAGATGTGAAAAGAATGATAATTATATGTTCTAAACCATCCTTCGTTAATAAAAAACTGATGTACAAAAGATGATATCGAACTATGTTATTGTTATCAAGAAAAGCGGTAAGAACCGATCCGAGCTCGGTGAAACGCATACTCCCTCCGTTTTTTGCCAACCGTAGGTTGGCAGCAGTCGGGAGTAAAAATATATCTCTTATCCGTTCTTATATTTCTCGCAGCTGTCCGAGCTTTATTCGGAGACAACATTGACCATCTACCACGTGAAAACGCAGGACTATGGAAAATATGAGTGTCGTGCTCAGAATAAAATGGGACAATCCATGGACGAAATACACTTAGATGTCACGTCACCGCCGGACAAGCCGAGCGACTTAGAGGTCTATAACGTCACGCACGATTCAGTCACGTTGATTTGGAAGCGCGGTTTTGACGGCGGGTTGCCAACGTCTCATCAGATACGATGGCGACAGGCGTTGGATTATGAGGATCGTTATCACTATCTGGACGTTTCGCCTGGTGAATTTAAAGCCACTATAACCGGCCTGTCGCTCGGGACTTCTTATGTGTTTAGCGTGAAAGCTATCAACGAGAAGGGAGACAGCGGCTTCTTGCCGGATCTCCTTAAAGTCCAGACACTTCGTAAGTAATAGACAAATACCGTAGTTTTCCCTCTACCGCTTTCCCATCCAAAGAGAAAAGGTCTTGCGTAGAAAAGCCTTATTTATTGCATTATATAGATAGTATATTCAATAGGAATGATATCGTAAATATATAGTGTTGGAATTTTTAGTATAATTGTGATAGTAAATTACAAGATTTGTTTTATATAAACATGACAAAGCATATGGGTAGTTAAGGATATGGTATAGAAATCGCTTCGACTGTGAAATGATAATTATTAGCCCTTACAAGTCAAATATTTGCGTTAAATAGATAGTACATCGTTATTCATGCTACATGGAAAATAACAGCTTGCTAAATCATTATGCAGATCATCGAGACATAATTAAACGCGATTGCCCCGCATCCACATAATTAATCATACTCAGTAATTAGGTTGATCGTTTAGTGTGTCTCATGAACGTTCGCATGGCATTTATGTATATCATGGGTTAGTTGCAATAAAATGCATTAGACATTACGTAATGTAGCATTTACGAAAATTACCATTTGTTATAGATTATCATACGCGGTATAGTGATTTTTAGCATGAATCATACATACCGACGATCATAACAATCAGCTTTGAAATTTTTCCTTGATAATATTTTTGTAAGAGCCTCCAATTACGTTACATGAATCACAAAAGCTCAGCAAAAAATTCCGAAGGTTAAAATGCATAAATTATCGTAAATTATTCGCGCAGTTGAAACTCGTTTAAGGATTACAGAAGACAGTCAAGCAGTGAATTACTGATGTTTGCTCTTTTCGAGAGAAGAGGACAACAGACAAGTTGAACAAGTAACCAAGTTGCTAGTTGCTACTGCTTAATTGCTAGTTTTGTATAAATTACCGCCATATTATCAGTATTACAGTATTACACAACTTCGAGGATTTCGAAGTTGACTAACAATGTAGATTCATTCATTGCATGAATAACATAAACCGGTGATGGGGCATTGGCTTGGGTTACAGGCGAGGCGCCACCAACCGAGTTGACATCAAGCGAGAATAGTTCCTCCTACATCATCGTCATTATCATCACTGTTTCCGCCTCTGCTTGCCTACTCATTGCCGCGACCATAGTCTTTGCTACAGTAAAATCGAAAAAGAAGGCCCAGCGTACGGGTAAATATAATATTTATCACGTGCTCTTTCTCTCCTTTATTTTCCTAGGACCAAATAAAGAGGAAAACCTGCCGGACGTCCTTTTGGAAAAGGGTGACTTTCCAATGAATTATATCTATACGTTAGCAGCGACTTCCGTCATCATTTTTATCGTTAATGTCTTCATCATGTTGTGGTACATAGTACGAAAGCGAAATAAAGCTCGTAAGTTTAACGACCTATGATATTTAGCGCGATATTCACTCTAACTTAGACTCGATTGCACGAACACGCTACAAACCAATCCAGTGTTTGACTACGATCACATCAGAGGATGAGCATAGTAGACTTTTGTTTCAGCTCCAAATTTTGAAACTTCAAAATTTCTCATCAAATTGTTGTGTAAAATTGCATCCATATTTAAATCAAGCTATTCAACCATTGATTGTGTAACATGGGCTTGGTGTAACAGAGCTATTATAAATTTAATCTTATGAATATTCAAATTATTATCACGGGTTTTTAATTGATTGTATGATTACATGTTAAAAAAATTGGTGTTAAACGAAGTATAATTATAAAAAAAAAAAATATTGAATTATATCTCTCTTTCGATAATAGAGCTTCATCTTTTGTGCGATCCTAGTCTTGTTATTCGCGCTTTAATTCGCCATTCGCATATTCATTGCTCGTTATCTTTGCACAGGTATTAATAAGTCGCAGACCGCAGATATGTACGCACCGTCCACCGTCAACGGCGACACCATGACCGGCGAATTAAGTTCAATGTCGGACGAGAAAAGCGACGTCAACTTCGACGCTAATGATTACGTGGTCAGTGCCATCAGTCAGTATGTTCTTAGTAACAAATAATTCCGGAGGGTAGGTTTGAGTTCTAGCAACACTTTTTCTGTTCCATTTCCCTATTACTTTTGCTAATTTTGCTTCGTTTCTTTTTTTCTTACATTTCGTTTGATTCCCGCAATTTTTCTTCTCTCATAGTTCTATCTATCTCTTAATGCAAGAGGTGATATATCGCGTTTTATTTATATTAATTTACTTATAACGACACTATTCTTCTTCCTGCTGACTTTAATTTATTTTTTATGCTTTTGCACTCGGAATAATATGTGTCATATTATTAAGCTTGATATTATTTTATTTTAATCCAAATATTTGGAAGCTACGCGAAAATTTGTGTATATTTAGTGAAATTTATTGGAAGTTTTTTAAGTTACGAAGTTAATTTTAACAATTTGAAGTAAATCTATTTTTATTGCATTAGTAATTTTATAACTTTTTTTTTAACTTTATAATTTTTTAATTATAACTATAATTTTTTTACATATAAACTTTTGATTCTTTGTGACATATGTCATAATAATTTCATATCATCCGAGCGCAAACAGTTAATTCAGCTAAGTATAAAATCTCAGGTAAATCTAACAGATATTTCTTAAATTTGAACGTTGGAATAACGCTGAAAAAAGCCGCTTGAACTTGACACTTGCAACATTTTAATTTAACGAGATTTTAAGAAACTCTTTACGTAATACGCTTCGTAAAGTAGTTACTCATTAAAACATTAGTTTCTTTTTTCTTGCAATAATATTAAATCTATTAGTATACAATGAAAGTAAGAATAGTGGGGTAATAAGATATGAAATAACCGAACGTTGACGTTAAAATTCAATCATGAAAAAAGTAACCCTTTTAATTATTCATTTTTTTTCATTATCAGAGCGCTATCTGATATAATAAAAAATTAACATAACTCACCAAATAATACAGCATACTGTTGTAGAACATGATGTAAATGATGAAGCAGAATTTCAGCAGAATGTGCCGATCTGCAAATTAAAAAAACATTAAAATTTGCAAAATCTATTAATCATATAGTATAATTATATAATTTTCCAGGATTAAATAATCTTATATTGTATGATGATTTGCAACTGACAAATTATTGTATTAATTATTTAATTTTGACTCGTTCTTTATTTTTTACTATTTATCTAGTTAACAATATTAATAAATTTTTTTAATGTTCGAAAATTTCCAAATAAAATTTCGAAATTTCTTATTATTGTATCCTTATGATTGAACAAAAATATGTCGAACAATAGAATACATATTTTCATTTTTCTCTGGTAAACATAGATTTACGGCAGACTTTTTTCCGAGATAAAATATGTGCTAAGTTAATTGATGACTGAATAAATTTGCTCACCAGCCATTGCGTCATTTCCACATCGTTGCTTCGCTTTGAGTATCCACTCAAGTGTATAAGAATCGATCGGAAACACTAATTACGCGGACATTAATTAACGCGACAATCGTTTATCGCCTTGTACGAGACACTCCCGATGTTTACCGCATTCGCGACGAATTTAAAGAAATTATGTGAGATCTTATTTGTGATTATCACTTTGCCGAATCGCACTTTTGCAGGTTCGTTCATTGATTCAAGCGTGACGTACTTCAAATTACTACTATTAAATAATTTGATCGAACCAATCATTATTTACGATTAAATACCTACTTTTGACTTAAAAAAAGGACATATTCCATATTATAAGATAATTCGGAAAAATACGAACTTTGAATAATTAAAATATTCGCGTACACAAGAGAGAGGAAGAGACATGCTTCTCGTCGAGCGAAGAAAAAGGCGCGAAAAATAAACACGAACAAAATTGTTAACATAAATTGCGCAATTGCAGGTCGAAATTGACGCGTCGCAAATTAAAATAGCGAGGGCGATTCGAAAAAAGTAAAAAACGTGGATCGATACCAAGTTTGTGTGAACTTTGCAATAACATTTCTATCGATATTAATTACAGATTTATGCTTAATACGGCGATCGGAATTATAGCGATTAAGAGTTGTTAATTATAAATGATTACAGATTACACGGTTGTGTGATTAATTTATTATTGATTATATCATTATTAATAAGTTGCTAATTACACGGGCCGATTGTATAGTATAAATTGATTATATTATTAGTTAGATTAGTAAAATTATTGACTTTATAATATTATACATATGGTTCTTTTTGTTAAAATATGTATTAATATAAAGATTTTCAGAATGAAAAACACGGAACTACAAGTTCAAACAATACAGAGGAAATGTCACGTCAATTATCGACTTTGAATCGCGCGGTTTACGATTTTAATTTGCAACGCGTCGTTTCGGTTTACAGTTGCAATTTACGTTATCAATATTGTTCATGTTTATCTCTCGCGCCTTTTTTTCCCCTTACATGATGAAACGCATATATGTCTCGTGAGTAATATTTTAATATTCTTTATTTAGTACTTAATTAATTACTCAGAGTTCATGTGATTGAATAGATTTTTTTTTAATACTGATTGATAGCCAGACGTTAATAAGCCACTATTCCTCCACTATCCATACTTTCATCGAAAATAAGATCTTAGATATAAGATAAGAATACTTGTAAAACGTAAGAAATGAAAGATAAAAAATTGACGTACATTTAAGGTACACTTGCATTAAAATTAGTTATATATAGAAAATAATACATATATATAATTTATTTTATTATATATAAATTATATTTTTTATTTATATATATTATATATATTTTCTATATATATAAATTTTATTAATATAAATTAAACATATAAATTAAATTTAATACATATATATGTATACATTATAAGTTTAATTTATACATAATAAAATTTATTATACGTAGAAAAATAATATGTAATGTAAAAGATAATTCTAAACTTTTATATATTAGGAATAATATTTATGATAGAGAGGTTTTATCGAAAGTAAAAATTTGAGACGAACAAATTTAGTCCGTTTTATATAATCGAAACGAGACTTATTGTCAAATCATAAATCAACAATTGTCATTCAACAGGACGAAGGACGGAAGACCGCAGCTAGCACGTATTTAATAGATCAAACTATCCAGGATTTCGGGAAAGGCGGTTTAGAGATGCAGGTTCATCAGGGCACCCTCGGTCGTCGCAGCAATCACATGCAGACATCCATGAATATGGACTCGCCGCCCCAGCGAACTACCGCTAGCGGGACTCTCTCAGGTACATTATATTTTTTAAACAATAAGGGATGCACAATCACGATAAAATACATCGTTTATATTTTGCAGTGATATAATTTTAAATACGCTCCGTCATATTTTTATATGAAACTTTACGAGATATTCAATTTATTCGCATATTTTCTTCATTTCTAGGCAGACAAGAAATGAGGTATAAGAGGAAAGAAATGTCAAACCAAACGCGCAATTATTGAAATTTAATAAATCACAATAATATCATAGCACACAAGTAATCTTTCAATATTTCGCCAATATTTTGCCATTTCTTTAGCTACAATATCGATCAAAAATATTGCTTCGCTTATAAAAACAGAAATGTTATGTTGTAATGAATAAAACATATATAAATATTATTAACTTTTATTTTATTACTGTTATTTTATGTCTTAATATTATAAAAATTAAAAATTATAACAAATATTTAAGAACAGAAATATTAAATTTTTGATTCTTTAAAATAATGTTTCTGACCCTCTCAATCACCGGATCTTCATCCAATAGAACTATTATGGATATAAATAAAAGTGTTCAAAAAAATGAGCTCTATTAATCCAAAATAACTGTGGAAATACTTGTAAACATACTGGAATCAAATCAGTAACAACTGTAAAAGAAAATTATCAAGAATATCAAGATTAATGCAACAGTATTGAAGGGAGATTATTTTGAAGAATCAAAAATTTAATAATATTTTTATTATTTATAATATTTACGATTAAAACATAAAATAATAATAATAGTAAAATATAACTTGGTAATATTAATATATGTTTTTGTTCATTAATGTAACTTCTCTTTTTCTATAAATAATACTTTTTAACCGATAATGTATAACATTCTAACTATCTCTTATGTTTAATATTTTTCTAACATTTGTATTGTACATCATTTATATTACCATCTGTACCAATGTTACAGTGTCAAAGTCGAGTTACATCGGTAATCCGAGCCCGGCGCCGCCCAATGATGTGAGCTTCTACAGCGTGGAGATGGACAACGGCGGTCGGGGCTACATAAGCTACGACAGCAATCCGAGTCCGGCGCCTCCCGTCATCGGCGATCCATCTGGCGGGCCTTACTATCCCACGTCGATGGGCTCGACTGGTCATATAATGGGCGGACACTTGGTGGGCACCGGTACCGGCACCCTGACGCGCACCAGGACGCTGCCGCGTCCTGTACCTCCGCCCGACGTTACCGTGATGACCGCGGGCACCAAGTCGCCGATACCGCCGTCAGTACCGCCGCCACCGGCCACGTTCGCCCGGGTCGGCGCCAACGGTGGGTCCCATTCGCACCCGCATTCGCACCCGGCCCCCCCGCCACCGCCCTGCCAAAGCCACCCGCTGTCAACGTTCGCGGCAACACCGAGTTATTCCGACATCGATGGCCATCTTGTCTGAGGCTCACCAATCTTCGGGCCCAGCTCGGTGCGCGGTAAATACCGCGCCGTCGCCCAGGACGACGACGAGGACCGTCGACCGGTCGCGGTCACAGAGAGGAGCACGCGTCTTTGAACGACGCGGAGTGTCGTGATGACGGATCCTCTTCTAAATCATTCGCATCGTTGAAATCGTCACCGATCATCTCCCTGAGCGACGACGGGCAGGCTGACGGTTCGCGAACGACGGCATCACGGCTTGAAGATCCTACAGCACTCATCATCATGCATCTAAACAATCTCCGAAGACTCTGTTTGGTGCACGAGAACGAAAGTGTGTAAATAGAAAAAGACAGAAAGGGAGAGAATGAAAAGAACACTGAGAGACGAGAACGGTGCACCAGATAAACATGCTGTAAACACGCCTTTCCCTTCCATGCGGCTACTTTCTAGATGAGAGGAGACATGCGCGGGGCTCTCCTATGCGATTGAATTCTAATCTTAGGAATATATGTATAATCGAATGAGCGATGGCGATCCTAGAGGAAGAGAGAACGATCACGCTAGCACGCGTGAGCGTACTCCAAAAAACTCGAAGGATGATTTTACTGTTCCATTTCCGCTATCCTGCCTCTTCCCCCAACTTTACCATTTCTCCTACTCTAACTCATTGTATTTGTCTGCTCGCCTTAGCGTTAGTTAATATCCGCTGACACAGCGATCATAGCGTAATCACTGCTTATGATCGAAGCTCCAAATCGATATACCGATTTTATCGAGGAAAGTATATTTTCTGTAAATACACACGTAATCAGAAAGATAGATAAAAAAATACTCGCGGCAATAATTTCGTTCTTTGGTTACTTCATGTCAGTACATATTTATCATAACAATTATGTTTAGATATCACTATGCAGGTATCAACGACAGTCGAGAAATTCGCGAGACATCTTTGAAATGTCACCCGAAAAGTGATTTTCTTCACTCTGAACGTGTGATTGACGCTGAAATATTTCTGAATCTGAAATCACAGATCTTCACGATCAACACTGATATTATTATTGTCAGTATAAATATCATTGGATTTATATTCGTTTTCCTTGGTACTAGAATAGCTAACCCCATTCCATAGCTTAAAGTTGGAAGGAAGAAAATTTCGAAATATTTGATTGATCTCATATTATAATAAGGAAAAGTATAGATTAAATTTGTTATTAAATTATCAATAGAAATCGTGTTAATATAGCATTAAGCATTATAGGAAAATATTATAAAATAATGCTAAGTAGCATTTATACTGTATTTTATATGCAAAATGTTATTTTCTCTTTCAATTTTTAACTTGCAAGTCCTATTTTTAGAATTTGCAATATTCCTTCTTTACATTTATATAAGTTTATCCATCTGTCTTCCAATTTATAGGCTGAATTGGTTATTCCAGTTCCAAGGTATTGATACGAGTTTTTCATGCTTATGATTATCACGCACAATCACTGATATTGATTTTCAAAATAGTGATAGCAATGTTAATTAATGACCGCACAATATTGCCCCTTTAGAACTCACAGCTACGCAAGAGTGGGCATATCCGTCATGACCGTCCATTGTTTACTTTCGCGTCGATAAGTCGGTTTATTCCGACGATTCGATGTTGAGGGAGACGAGACAATCGTTATTACAAAGAGGAACGCTTGGAAAATCGAAAAGAACGCGGCGAGATTAAACTTTCTTTCCCCTCCCGTCCTCCATCCGTGTCGTTTATGATCCTATTTGAGTTAACGACGTCTCCTTGAACACAATCCATGGTACTAGATAGTCGAATTTAGCGTTAAATGTGCGGCGGTTTGATCTCGAATCTCGACATTTCCATTCCATTGGTGAAACACCATCTAATGCCAGGATATAGCCATTTTTACCACTAAACGGCAAGAAAATCCGAGTCCATCATTTTGCGTTTTACGAGGGCATTCAGGATCTTGCGATCCCTGCGAGAACAAGTAGATGAGCCTGAAGTCAATTGTAACAAAAGAGAATTATATTATACATTATAGTTAATATATGTCTCTGAATCACATTGAATTGTATCTCTGAGAGTGCACGAAAATTTTGAAATATTTTTTGAACTTACAACTCGTAAAGAACGTTCCTTTTTATATTCGACCTTTATATTCCTCTTGGACTCTTTAAATTGACTTCAGATTATTCTGTATATCGCATAGAAAAGAAGACTTACACGGAAACTTTAAGGCATGTTGAGAACTTTACTGATCCGTTATTTCTAGAAAATGAACCGCAACCTCGAATACGTTGTTAGCATAGTGCAATTTGCATATCATAATTCGCACTTGCGAGTTGTTCATTTACTTATGTTAAAGTTATTTGCCTTGTTTATGTGTATTATACAGTTGCGCTGCGATTCTTGTCTTTTGCGAGTAATTCTTACAAAATGAAAAATCAATTTGAACACGTATCGTACGTAGAAAACAGAGTTTTCACTGCCGATCCTAAAGTCAATACTATAGATAGTCCATTGACCGCGTATACATGTTGATAAATATTTTTATCTTCTTAAACACACACACATACACATAATACACATATACACATATAAAATACATGTATATTAAACGGCCATTCGCCGTATCACGCCGATTTTTACGATGTTAATCGCTCGTTAAAAACCTACGTACATTTGTGTTTACTGATGACTCCAACCAACCGAGATAATGAGAGATCCAAGCTTCTCGCCACGAGAACGGGTCGAGTTTGCGTTTTCAGGAATGCATCTAGAAGTGCGTTTACGAATCGGAAAAGCAGAATAATACGATATCAAGGTACACGACTGGTGCAGACTCATTCGAGTCGTCGACATCGCAATTTCGATCTTAAACTCGCGATCAATTGTTACGCGAGATGAAGATACACGAGACGAGAGAAAGGGATTCTTCAAAGAGGAACGAAAGAACGGGGAGCCATCCCAGTGAATGTCTTGGCGTAGTGATATCTCGAACAAAGACAATAGTACATAAGTTTAAATTGCTACATGATTTTTAGTTAAGGGTATAAAGATACTCTACTGACAGCGTGAGGGAGATATTCGCGTCATGCATGATTATCGCGGATGCTCGTATTATTAGCTAAATGTTCGACACATATACATATATTTTTGCATTTATTTCCAATTACTAATTATGATTAAACTAATGTAAATAGTGTGCGATAACGTCTCAGTGTTTCACGCGGTTGAGAGAGAGAGGGAAAAAATTAAAAAAAAAAAAGCCGAGAAAAAATCAAGTAATTCAAATGGATCATATGAGGGTCTTCACTATTACCTAGGCTATAAACGAAGTATTGCTTAGAGAAGGTAATAATGCTGTATATCCGCGCAAGGAGGAAAAAATTAATCCCGTTGATTGGACGAGACAGCGTCTTTCCGTTCTTCGTCGAAAGCCTAAGTAGTCAGCGTATATATATTTTTGAAAAAAAAAAAAAAACTGATGACGACGACGAAACTCGATGCGTTTGGCCTATCGTAAGAGGAGGAGGGATATATATTGCCACAAGGGAGCCATGTAACGCACGATGCATTTGCGTTCCGGCGGTAAAGGGCTGTGACAATGAGAGGTGTAAGTCCCGAAGACATCGCGAGTCTTTCGATTGGGAGAACATCATTGTCGCCGATGTGATAGCAGCTCGCGAC
Organism: Camponotus vicinus; assembly: GCF_025532165.1. Lineage (NCBI taxonomy): Eukaryota > Metazoa > Arthropoda > Insecta > Hymenoptera > Formicidae > Camponotus > Camponotus vicinus. The sequence continues at coordinate 3,386,046 of NW_028141977.1, read as the reverse complement.
GATTTACGATAATTATAATAATTGTTATCATTTTCGCTTACATAAATATATATATAAAATTCCATTGTTCGTTCCTGCGCGAAATCCTGTCTATTCGTCGGGCGCGATGAGGTCTCCCTACAATGGTGTTCTTAACCAGGGATCGCAAAAGAAAAAAAGAAAAAGAGGAGCGCGAAAAAAGAGCGACGGGAAAAGAGATTTTCCGGCATCTTTCACATCTCACCACTGACGGTGAGGAATTGTTTGTAGGAAACAATTATACTTTATCCGCCCGGACGGTCACGTGCGTCACATCGCTCATCGCGGAGAGATTGTTTGAAAGTTTTATGAATAACGTTTTTCCGTAGCGTACGCATATATATTGTTGTTTCTCATTACAGCGATTATTTGTTAACACAATAGATTCTACGAAGCTTATAAGACGAAAAAAAAAGAGAGAGGAGAAGAGAAAAAAAAGAAGAAAAAAAAGAGGAAGAGAAGAAGAGAGAAAGAGAGAGAGAATGTATTGTTAAACCGCCGTTGTATATGGAGCCGTACAGTTCGGCTTAGACTGATGATAAGAAATTCACGTATGCTCAATTAGAGATGAACATGTTCGCGCATAATTAAGAGTTCTATTTACATATACATGTTTTATATTTGTAATTAAAAAAAAAAAACAAATCATCTATACTTAATATTACCTGAAGATTATTATTAGATTTATGTAATCTCCAAAGTATTTGCTCATCAAAGTGCTAGGCATGTTAGACGGACCGCTATTCGTCCAAAATGGTACCTTGGAGATGGACATACCATCTAACACGTATGATATTTGATATTTTACATAATAATAATGATAACACTTGTAATTTCGTTGATTACTCTAAGACATAGTCAATCCTAATTATACAATCATTAAGGATATGGAAAAGAATCAATTAATCGTTTTACATGTATATATATAAATATATAAACGTATAATGTACATAGCACTTAGATAGACACGAAAGGAATGAAAGAAATGAAAATATTTGAACGAATTATATCAAACTACGAAAAAAGAAAAGAAAAAAACGAATCGAGAGAGCTTTTGTATACTAGATGTATATTCACTTTATATATCGTTCTTTTTATCGCGATGATATAATTATCGATGATAAATAGAGATTAACGACAGCACAATTGTTTCTAAAAAATGCGACGAAACGATAAAACGCGAGTATCGCGAATCGCAAATCGACGACGAAATACAAAAAAGGAAAAAACGAAGAAGAACGCATCAGGACGAGTATGCGAATAATGCACGAGAGACATTACGAAAAATTGTATCCGTTCCAAAATTGATATCGCCAGTGTTCCACCGTCTTTGCGTCGCGCCATGTTTTTTACGACGACGGTCTTTTACGACAATTTTTTATTACGAACCGGGCTCTACTATCTACTTTTTCACGCGTAGGAGATAATTTTTATCCCTTTGTGCCGAGGGTTGCGCCAATAATGAACGAAAGTACGAGTTGTACTCTTCCTTCCCTTTCAAATTTGTACGTAACTATTATCGCCGCGACTGGTCTAAGTGTTGCTTCCGTTTTATGTGCCAACCGATCGATGTTGTTCTTCGACATGTGTAACATACCATGTGTTAATGCGAAATGAGACTATTACGAGAAAAAAAACAAACAAACAAATGATTAGCACCGCGGTCGACGAAAATTTCTCGGCGCTGCTTCTCCGAGTACAACAAAGATCAAAACGAAAAAAAAAATAAAGAAGAGAGAAAGAAAGAAACGGAGAAAAAGAGAAGATGGAAAATAGAAGCGAAAATGAAAAGCTCTCTGATCGACGTAACGATCGAATGTAACATAATTGAATGCCCACGATTAACTGATTAATGTACATATACATAGTATTTTTACATTCTAATTCTAAATTACATTTCCAATTCTAAATGGTATACACAACACTACACTCACTGTGAGCTTCGCTCCGTCATCTGTGTATTTGTTCGCGTTGACGACGGCAGCTGCTTGTCGGTCCATCCCTCGTCGAACTAGATGTATTTCGTACAAAAATGCATTTATAACGAGATTATTGCTCATCCCCCTTTCTCTGTTTTTTAAAAATTCCCGTGCACTTTCGCGCTGCTGCAAGACGTTCAATAAATATATGCCTTGTGCCTTCGCCGCACCACGTTACTTAAACCGTAATATATAAGACAGAACGAAGGTAGAAGAGAAGAATACCTTAGGTGCGATGCATTTATAACTTGTTTTCGAGACATGTTCGCGCGATTTGTCTGAACTGTACTTGTTGTCAAAATTTGTAGCAGGATGTCGATCTTATTTTCAAGATATAAGAAAATTAAAGAGACACATGTTATTTTTTACATATTATTGTTTTTAAATATGATTACGTGTTTCTCGATCATTATCGCACGGTCTTCTACAGAACTTAACGATGTGATTTATGTTCGAACTACTGCCAATACTTTTTACATTGACTAAAACAAGAGGCGTAAATGTTGGTTTATATTTGCATACATAGAAACAGAGCGAAGCTCGACACGCTAGTCCTTAATTTAAAACCAAAGTAAAAGCAACATTGTGTAGCGTTTAAGAATCTCTATTACGTATACACACACCTGCGTGTCTATACAGACATAATTATAATTAACGATTCCAATCATTGTAATTAGATAAATGAACTAACCGATAAGCAGATAGGTAAAAATAAGCCACTCATTATGTGTATCATCTTGTTTTTCATTCGTAATTTTTCACTACACGATTAACATTTTACCTAGGGGAGCCTTTCGTCAGCTAGGATTATTCCGTATCTGTATTCTGTATATTGTTTTCTATTGCAACTATTAAAACTGATTGTCAACTTATAAATCGGTCTTTCAGGTCTTTCTCGCCGACAATTTCCACTATCCTTTCTTTTCTAACAATGTTGATGAAGAAAATTTGTTTAATAAAATAAATTGCACAAATATTGTACACGAGTCAAAAACGCAAGTTTTTTTTGCATTGAATGATATGGTAGACTACTGAAATATGTAATCTATATTCGTAAAATCATTTTTTGCGTAAATGTAACAATTGCTAAGTATTAAAATTATTATTAATTATTATTAATCTCAAAAATTGCAAAAGAGCATTACAATTTTTTTCTTGGAAAAAAGAAAAGAGAAAAATATTAAATATAACATATACTCGTATACTCAATGAAAATTAGAAATATATATATCCCTAAACCATATTTTCATATTTTACAGTCAGATTAATTTAAATTTCTTTTCTAAGATTTGAAAATGCATATTGAGTATTTTTGAAAACTTTCTTTAGAATGTATAATATATATTATAATTCATCTTTATCTTAAGAGAAAAACTCTCTACGCACAGCACATTATACTAAAAGATAACGAAATATGTCTTTTTTAAGTTATCTTTTCGACAAAATGTAAAGACATCTTTTCACTTTGTCAAAAAAGATTTCTCTCTAAAAAAGGTATTAAGTTGATACTTGAATATATCGAACCGTTGAAGCCTCTTTTCTGCGATGCTGATTAGTACTTTCTGCGATGCTGAAAGTCATTTATATTGATTTGCGATTATTTACAAATTTCGACAGTTCGAGTGATAGTTTATGTGAAAAAAGTTAAGAAGTTAACGAGTACGAGAAACGGAAGAAGAGAAAGAGGAATAGAGAAAGGTGTGTGCATTGTGTAAATTAAATTATTATATTCTATTAATATCTATCAACATATATTAAAATATATATTAATATATATTAAAAATATATATTAATCTATTAAAATATATATTAATATATATATAAAAAAAATATATGTTTAATATTATTTTAGAACTTTACTACGATGCATTGAAATCACATATCCTAAAATTTCAATGCATCATAGTAAGTTACAAAATCTCATATTTTAACCTTTTCATATCTTCGGGACATATATGTCTCATCTACCAAAAATATCATAGCATTTAAACAAATAATTCTATCGACTTTTACCTTGGCTTATTTTAAAGAAGAAAGTTCAAGTTACATGTAAAAAAATCCCGCACTTTGAAATGTAATGTTGGCAATAAAATATAGTTATCTAAACTTTGCAAAAAAACAAACTTTTATATAATGAAGAATAATCGTATATTATATCGAAAAATCATAGAATTGATGCGCAAATTATATACTTAAAGTTTTATTTAAATGTGATTACAACTTTATCGTCATAAATATTATAATAGTTTATATGTGTGATCAAAGTGTGCGCGAAATGTCTGCCGACAATCTGTTGTCAGATTATGTTTTACAGACTCTGTCGCCAGAACAAAAGCTTAATGCGGATACAGATGATATGGTTTTGGTGTAGAATTTTGATCGGAATCTGCTGCCAATCTGCTGACATTTTGCTTACTGGGAATAAAGTTGCAAATTTGTCACAATATCGTGAATGAGAAGCAGTTTTAAAATCACATTCAAGATGTTATTCTCTAGTATAAATATATAAATATATAAAATGTATATAAATATATAAAATATATAAAATATATAAAATATAAAATAAGTAAAGTATAAATATATAAAATATTTATAAAATGTAATGTACATAATAATATAATATATAATGTATATATAAATGCTACTATATATATAAGTACTACTTATACAATTTTCTCAATACAAGTGTCTCACTGCTCTCTAAAAGTGAATCAGCGTATTATCACTGAAAAACAGTAAATAGTCACTTATTACAGCAGTTATAAGTACAGCAGCTGTAAATCAGTGATATTTTATTAAAAGAATCAGTTAATAATTTTGACTGTTTCAATCAGTAATATTTCTCAATATTAGTAATATTTCGTTCGTTATTGTCAGTAATATTAAATTACAATTCATCTCTCTACCTGTTTCATATAAACTTAAAAATTTTATTTATATTTACTAAATATTTATTATATTAAAAATTTTATTTTATTTATATATTACATGCATATTGAACTTGTTATTTTAAATAAATAACGAACGAATAATTTTCATTAAGTCGCCAGACATTTATTTGTCCGACTTATAAAGATCGATTTAATATCTGAAGCCTCTCTATTGAGATTGTATCAAAAATTAAATCGAAGTAATACTTCTAATTTTAAATGTCGCTTTTTGCAAACTTTATATAATTCTTATGACTAAAATTAAATACGAGAGAGATAGCGATCATAGCGGTAAACGAACGAACTAGCGATTACTGGTTTTACAGTAAAATTTACTGGTTTTACAGTAAATTTTATTTTAACTGACTATAATCAGTGAGATATAAGATAAAATAACAAAAAAGTAAGCGTTTCCACTGAAGATCAGTAAAATACTCACTGATTCTCAGTGAAATCTTATTTTACTGTTTAAATTAGTGATATTTTCACTGATTCAGTTTTAGAGAGTGTATAATGAATTTACTATAACTTCGACCAAGTAAAGCACACGCAGGTTTTTAATGTATATATATATATATATATATTCAGAGTACACAATTTTCAAACTAAATATCTGCATTAAAAACCTGCGTGTGCTTTACTTGGTCTTATATCCTCCTCGAAATCATACAACTATTGTCTGAAACATTTTTCCCAATCTCTTTTACTTTAAGAGATATTCAGCTGCATCACTTAAAATGACACACCCTGTATATACTTTACCTACATATATATAGGAGTAACTATTGGAACGCAGGCTGAAATATATGTAAATATACGAGTCGAAAATTGAATTTACCATTCAAAACATAGGTCCACATAAGCTATAAAAAAAGCCAGGATTGATTAAAAGCAAGAAAGATCAGTCGAATTTGAATTGTTTGAACAAGAAGAGGCCACTTTGTATAGTTCGGTTAAAAAGATTAAGTATAATTATATTCATTTAAACGGTACGAAAAATTTTAAACGCGTTTTTCTCAAAACCATTTTGAGATATCGTGATCACCGTTTATCAAAACCACGATATCTCAAAATCTGTTGATCCGATCAACTTATGCATGCAACACACATATCCAAAATTATATAAAAATTTATTTATTTTCCTATTTTTCTAGCCCCAAAAAGAAAAAAAGAACAGAAAAATTGTTAGTAAACTTTCAAACTGCTGTCATTTTGTGAATTTTTTCTTTTCTAAGTGGTTCGCACGATAGCAGAACTCATATAAATTAAGAATTTTTTGTTTCGAATAAGCAGAACTACCGGAATCATGGTCACCGTTTTCTCGAAGTTTTTTTTAAAGCCATTATTCGGAGGCTTGTGCCTCAAATAATTTTATTTATTTTTAAATTAAAAAAATTGTAAATTATAATTAAAAGTCCCTAAATATATATATCAAATGGTAACAAGTCTTATAGTTTTTTAATAAAAAATTCCCGAAAAAGCCTTAGTAAAATCGCGTTTTACACGGAATAAAAGTTAAGTATCCCCCCTTAAGTATCATTTATGTATATTATATTTGAAAATATATGAAGTTAATTCGTATTTTCAGATATGCATTATAATGTAAGCTCATATATTTCATATACTTTCTGCCTGTTATGGAACACAGAGGCTAGATATGTGTGTGTCATATTACGTATATATAAATATTTCTTTCACTCTAAATAATTTTTACAAATTACTATAATCTGAGGATATGTTTTTGGGATAATCAAAGTCGCTTTGGGATAATCCAAGCGCGCTAAACTTAAAACAAATAAGCGTAATAGAAGTGCTTGCACTTTTGTTGAGTTCTACTTTCTTAAATCAATCACACATTGATGTAGTTGCTAAACACGTTTTATTCAGAGATACTTGGCTTTCTTGTACAAAATTAATAAGGCGTGTAAAACACACACACACGTGTTTCGTGCTGTTAAGAAGCGGGCGGAAGTCTCTGGTACTCACGCCACCAACAAAAAATGCGAGGGAGATCCAAAATACATGCAGTCAACAAAAATATAAAGATATAATAAGATAAAATAATCAATACAATTTCATCTTACAACACTCTCCCTAAAATTGTAGTTTGCACAGTTTAACTTTAATATAATCCAATCTTTTTACTGAGTTCTCTTAATCCCTACGATTAAGAGAACTCAGTAAAAAGATTGGATTATATTAAAGTTAAACTGTGTAGGACCGCTACGGTCCTAAAGACTTCGTAAACATATCTGCTACTTGATTATTTGTATCGATATATTCTAAAATAATTTTCTTCTCCGATACCAGTTCTTGAATATAGTGATATCTCACTGCGATATGTTTAGTACGTCTGTGTTGTTCAGGATTGTTAGCCAAACGAATTGCAGCTTGACTGTCCATAAGAAGACGGGCTTGACTTCTAGGTTTGAACTCATTAACTATATTGCGCAACCATACTAATTCCTTTGCAGCTGTAGATGCTGCCACATACTCCGCCTCTGTTGTAGACAAGGCTACGCAGTTTTGACGTTGACTACTCCATGTAATAGCTCCACTTCCCAAGGTTGATACCCAGTAGTGGAGCGTCTCGTTAATAAGTCTCCAGCATAGTCTGCGTCAGTAAATACAGTTAAATGATTATCAGAAGAATTACTATAAATAATTCCTAATCCTACTGTTCCTTTTAAATATCTAAGGCAGGGATACGCAACTGGCGGCCCGCGGGCCGGATCCGGCCCGCGAGGTTTTCCAATCCGGCCCGCGACAGTCCAAACTTGACTCACAGAAAAAATAAATTAAATTTTTTGCACATAACGCCAAATTGGTTTTTTTATGCGATATAGCGACCGGAATCACGAGATCCCAAGCACACACACAACCAGCAGATTTTGACAATGGAATATCTAATTACAGGCCTGACAGCGTGGGCGTCCACGGAGCACGCGAAGAGGAGAACATGCCACCTCTCCGCGCTATCTCTTCTCGTCTCTCCTCTTTGGCTTTATCCCCACCCCAATCTACACTCTTACACAGTCACATGTCTCAAGACGGTACGCCTCGTGCGTATGGAAGCGTTAGCGGGGAAACTCGCGCGGTCAGGCCTGTTAGACTCTAATATCGAAGCCACTCGCTTTACTCGATTAAGAGACATTTGCTTCTTGGCATTTATCGTTTGTCGGTTCGGTGGAACAGAAAACAATTGCGTGACATAAGCAATTCTCGGTTGTATGCTTGCTTGAGACGTCGCAATATCGCATTACTAATCTTTAATTTAGTTGCGGATTTTGTTTTTTGTTGTCTTGTTCACGATGTCTGAGTCAAAGCGTCGAAAAATCGATTTCGAAAATAGAATATTTAATGAAAAATGGACTGAAGAATTTTTCTTTGTTCTTCCACTCCATAAAAATGCGAAACCAACATGTTTAATTTGCCACGAAACAGTTGCTGTGTGCAAAGTAGCAAATATAAGTCGCCATTATGAAACAAAGCATTTGAAAAGATATGACAAAGATTTTCCAAAGGGTTCTTCACTTAGAATTGAAAAAGTTAATGCCCTTCGTTCATCATTTGAACGCTCTCAAATGGTAATGAAACGTTCGATGTCCGAACAGGAAAAATGCACTGAAGCATCTTTACGTGTTGCATGAATTTTGGCCAAACATATGGTGCCATTTTCATATTCCGAGATAGTCAAAGAATGTTTGATACAAGTCTCAAATGCGGTTTTCGATAATAAGAAAGAAATTGCAGAAATGTTTAGCAAAATTCCACTATCTCGTGATTCCGCGATTCGTAAGACCGAAATTTGCGCAAAATCAGTTCGTGAAAGTATATTAGCAGATCTTACTAAAACACAGTTTTTCTCGCTTGCGATTGACGAATCTACAGATATATCTGATGTAGCACAAATGGCTGTGTTTATTCGTTATGTTCTGAATAATAATTATAAAGAAGAACTCTTGACGTTGTTGCCATTGCATGATCGCACAACTGGTCAAATATTGTTTGAACGTTTCCAAGAATTTATGAACAATAATGGCCTCTCATATAAAAATATTCTTTCTATAGTCACTGATGGTGCACCAGCAATGATAGGAAAAGCAAATGGTTTTGTAACACTTTTGAAGCAAATTAATTCTAAAATTATTATTTCATTACATTGCATAATTCACCAAGCAGTTCTTTGTGCAAAGCTTTCGGGTGATTTCAAAAATGTCATGAATACAATTATGAAAATTGTCAATTATTTGAGATCTCACTCAGCATTACAACATCGCTTACTCCGAGCATTTCTTGAAGAATGCGATTCTGAATACATTGATCTTCTTCTGCATAACGATGTTCGCTGGTTGAGCAAGGGAAATGTACTCAAAAGATTTATAATTTTGCTTAATGAAATTTCGGATTTTCTTAAAAGTAGAAATACAAAAACAGCTACCGAATATTTTGAGTTTCTTTGTAATTCAAATAATGTTACTAAACTATGCTTTTTGGGTGACATGTTCTCACATATCAATGACCTGAATCTGGTTTTGCAAGGAAAAGGAAAACTGATTTGTGATATGTGGGAAAAGATTAAAGCTTTCCAAAGAAAATTAAAATTGTTTGAGAATGATTTGAATTCTAAAGAGCTGATTTTCCTTTATTAAAAGCACATTTTAAAAGCAATGTTAAAGAAATTCCACAGTTTGAGGAATACGAGAGTTTTCTAAAAAATTTGCAACTTGAATTTACTTCCCGATTTACTGATTTTGATCAAATTGGCGACTTATTAGCAGCAATACAAAGCCCATTCAGTCTTGAGACAAATGGTAATTGGATTAATACAGCAGTGCAACTGTTCACTCTTGAAAAGACTAAATTGCAATTGGAAATTATTGAATTTCAAGAGAGTACTGTGCTGCGAGAGAAATTTACCACAACAGATATAGCAAAATTTTGGATAGACGCACTCCCTGAACAATCTTTTCCAAATCTGAAAAAAATGGGTACTATGCTATGTACAATGTTTGGATCTACATATGTTTGTGAAGCAGCATTTTCTAAAATGAACATAATAAAAAATAAATATCGAAATCGAATGACTGACGACCATTTGCGCGACTGCATGCTAGTAGCCAATACCACTTATGAACCAAGTTTCAAGAAACTAGCACAAGATAGGAAAGCAAATTTTTCACATTAAAAATGCCTTTTATAACAATTAAAAATTAAAGTAATTGCCTTGTCATGAAGTTATCAGAATTTTGATCTCGACGATATTAATAAAAAAACAAATAACAAAAAATATATAAAAACAAAATAAAAAACATAAGAAAACATAAAAAAATAAATAAAAACACAAAAAGTAAAAAAACAAAAATATAAAAATATAACATAAAAACATAATAAAAAAACATAAAAAACATTAAATATAAAATAATATATAACCAATAAAAATACAAAAAACAAAAATAAAAAACAAAAGCCCTAACCCTAACCCCTAACCCTAAATACACCCCCCTTTTTTACCTCCCCCCTCCCCAAAGGGATTCGACGTTGCCTCACCTCCACGTGGTGATTCCTGGGTGATGCAAAGAAGGCAAACATATTTTAGCTGTTGCGGCCCGCAGTATAATTTCAAATTTTACATTTGGCCTGCCAAAAAATCTAGTTGCGTATCCCTGGGCTACGGATTAATTTACAAATACGTCCTGATTCATCATTATATCCTTCCGGTTGCACCATGAAGATGGATTCTTCCAGTTCTTCATTTAAAAAAGCAATTTTACAATCAAATTGACTAATCTCCAGATTATCTGCTGCAGCCATCCAAAGTAATAATCGTATCGTATCGTATCGAACTACCGGACTAAATGTTTCCGTATAGTTAACACCATAAATCTGCTCATATCCTTTAATAACTAATCGAGCTTTATAACGATCGACTTCTCCATCGGCTCTCGTTTTAATACAGTAAACCCATTTTGATGACAAGGGCTTTATATTTTGATTAGTTTCCACTAACTCCCAAGTATAATTTTTTCTATGAGAATACATTTCCTCATCCATTGCTTTTATCCAGTTCTCTCTTTCCGTACTTGCAATGCTTCATTATACGAATTAAGTTCTACAGGAGTTCTTTGACATAAATAAGTAAATCTCTGTGGTGCCTGAATTGTTGCTCGGTTTCTTAACTGATAAGTTGATTTTAGTTGTTCCTTTTGATTTTCTTCTTGCATTATTTTCTCTTCAGGTTCTTTTTCATGTATCACTTCTGAATCTTTCTCTCCCTGGCTCAACTCTAATAGCTACTTCTCGAAATTCAACATCTCTGCTAATTTCAATTTGTTTTCTTGAGGTAACCAAACACGATAGTTTCCAGTAATGTCTTCATATCCTACGAAGATTCCTTGCTTACTCGTTTTTCCAAATTTTTTGTCATCTCTCTTTTGTTTTGGTATTCGAACAAAACATTCACTTCCAAAAATCTTCAAGTGATGTAAGGAATATTCCCGTTTATACGTTCGCTCTACAGCAGGAGTGGAATCCCAAGCACTATGAAAATGTCGAAATGCAGGCGGTAATGTATTCAATATTGTTGTCATTAGCATTGTATTAGAAATTGGCTCATTTAGTTCTTGTAACCGACGAGCAAATGATTCTAATTTACTTACATGAGTTGCAATATCATCACCAGGATTATAACGATACTCACGAAACTGCGTCTGAAGCACGTATACTGAATCCGCAGATTTCTGTTCATATATGTTCAACAGCTTTATCTATATTTCTCGTGCGGTTTCACAAGTCATACCAACGACAACGGTTTCTTGTCTAGTATTGTGACTAATATTGCTTTTGCTATCTTAGCCTTCTTCGGTTGAGTTCTGCTATATCTGGATTATCACCTCCGGGTTTGACCAAACTGCCATCGATTACTTCTAACGCATCTCGAGCATCCAAGATTGCTTGAACTTGAAATTTCCATTGCAATTGCTGGAATCAGCGAGCTTCTCAATTTTCACCTTGTCTCCATCCATTGTGTTTTTTTTTCGACTATTGGCAAACAAAGTCCAGAAAAATATTTGCTGCAAGCTCGACAAGGTAACCTAACCTCTTCTCCGCAATTTTATATCGTCTTTACATAAACGTGTCTGGGCCCATAACCTGTTGAGTTCTACTTTCTTAAATCACACATTGATGTGGTTGCTAAACATGTTTTATTCAGAGATACTTAGCTTCCTTGTACAAAATTAATAAGACGTGTAAAACACACACACACGTGTTTCGTGCTGCTAAGAAGCGGGCGGAAGTCTCTGGTACTCGCGCCACCAACAAAAAATGCAAGGGAGATTCAAAATACATGCAGTAATCAACGAAAACAAAGATATAATAAGATAAAATAATCAATACAATTTCATCTTACAATAACTTTATCTACCCGGGAAAAAAAAGTCCATATAAAATTGGCCATATATGGATTTTGTCAATATCTAATTATGTTTTGCCAAATATAGTCATATATGATATCATATATGAATAAATATTATCAGATCTGAACACTAAGAGTACACCGAAAAAATTGTATTCTTAACTTAAGAATATGCCACTTATCTTTAGAATATATACCACTAAAATAGGCGCCAAGAGGATCCTCTTAAGTTAAGAAGAAAATCTTCTAAAGAGATATTCTTAATATACAGAGAAAAATATTGTATTTTTTGGATTTAATAAATTTTGTTGAAGTCAAATAAATTTAATTATTGGTCTAAAAGTTTTTTTCCGCCTAATTTCAAATAATCTGTTTAATATTCTGAATCCCAACAAGGAATCCAGATTATTAAATAAATTATTTTAAATTCAGTTCGAAATTAAACTGATAAACAGTGAATGTCAGAAAGAGGATGCGGCTCACGTGCACACAGAGAACCTGTGAGCAGCACAGGTCCTCTCTTTCGCACTACTGTTAAGAGAAAAAAATATACTTTAGATCTTACGTTAATACAAGTCCTTTATATACATTTCATGATAAATATTGAATACGAGAAAAATTAAGAGTGGTGTCGCCGCGTAGCGGCAAATGAAGAAACATGTCGCGCACACGAAAATCGAGTTGCGGCGTAGAAGTCGCAAATTAAGAATATATTCTTATTCATTAAGAATATATTCTTATTTATTAAGAATATTTATTAAGAGGACTTATAATTAATTACATATATAATGCAAGATATAATTTTTAGGAAAAATTATATTTGTCTATATAAAAAAAGGTAAAAATCATATATAATCTTAAATGATTATATATAATATCATATATGATTTATATCAAAGCATACATGAAACTAACCTTTGCTTTGGTTTTATACATGCTTAGATATGATATAATATCTGACTATGTCTGATTGTACAAAATGACGTGAGGTATTTAATATCATTTTTTATGGTCAGAAATGGTCAGAGATGGACAACATATCTAAGCATATACAAAAACGTATGCTCTGATAAAATCATATGTGATATTATATATAATTATATAAGACTGTATATAATTTTACTTTTTTTTATATGGTGTACAACTTTGCTTCCGCCGTTTTTTTTCCGAAATTCGAGGCTTTATTGTAAAAAACTGGTTATACATTTATGATTCAAAGTATTGTCCATCGCTGGCCACTACTTTCTCCCATCTTTTGGGCAGCGTACGAATCCCGCGTTGAAAAAACTAGTCATCTTTTGAAGCGATCCACGAATCGATCCAATTTCTTACTTCTTCATAAGACCGGAAGTGCTGGTCAGCCAGGCCGTGTGCCATTGATCGAAACAAGTGATAGTCAGAGGGAGCAACGTCTGGAGAATACGGCGGGTGGGGTAGGACTTCCCATTTCAACGTTTCCAAGTATGTCTTGACCACTTTCGCAACATGGGGTCGAGCATTGTCATGCTGCAAAATCACTTTATCGTGTCTCTCGTTGTATTGCGGCCGTTTGTCTTTCAATGCTCGGCTCAAACGCATTAATTGCGTTCGATAACGATCGCCTGTGATTGTTTCAGTCGGTTTTAACAGCTCATAATACACTACGCCGAGCTGGTCCCACCAAATACAGAGCATGACCTTGGAGCCGTGAATATTCGGTTTAGCCGACGTGGAAGCATGGCCGGGATATCCCCATGATTTTCTGCGCTTGGGGTTATCGTAATGAACCCATTTTTCGCCCCCAGTCACAATGCGATGCAGAAATCCCTTCCGTCTTTGCCTTTCAAGCAACTGTTCACAAGCAAACAAACGCCGTTCAACATCTCTCGGTTTCAACTCGTACGGCACCCAATTTCCTTGCTTCTGAATCATTCCCATGTCTTTGAGGCGTTTTGAAATTGCTTGTTGAGTCACTCCCAATGATCGTGCTAATTCTTCTTGATTTTGACACGAGTCTTCATTAAGTAATGCCTCCAATTCTGCATCTTCGAAAACCTTCTCTCTTCCACCGCTATGCCGGTCTTCGACGTGAAAATCACCGTTCTTGAAACGTTGAAACCACTCACGACACGTTCTTTCACTAATAGCGGCCTCACCATAAGTATTTGAGAGCATTCGATGAGCCTCAGCCGCAGATTTCTTCATATTGAAGCAGAAAATTAAAACCTCCCGCAAATGACGAGAATTTGGCTCGTAAACTGACATTTTCAATCGAGAATAACTTTATGATGCAGACACAAATCGACTAATGTTTCTATGGGGTTATGTTGACAGATGCCCAAGTTTATTGCATGACGTCTATGATCTATTTATTTCGACCACTACTTACCGCTAAAGCCATCTATAGGAAAACGGCGGAAGCAAAGTTGTACACCTAATATAAATAGACATGGACTTTTTTTTCTCGGGTACGTTTCTAAAATTAGCATATCACAAAATGAAATGAAGTCTCTTACTCTAGATCTCCTTCTTTCTCTAGTTTTGATAAGAATTTCAGAACTCTGCCATTTGGTTCTACTTGACGTACCATATCTATTAGGGAGAGGAATGTCTTAATACCAATGGATACACTGAAAACATAAAAGTGAATTGAATATTAGATTAATCTTGTAATTTAATGATATCTGTGACAAAACATTTTTATCTGTAACATATGCATATATTTTTACATACTAGCTAATATCACACATGTTATATCAATAAAGTTATTAAAATAAATAATAAAAAATAAATAATGATTAATATTTTACCGTCTTCCTTGAAGATTTGAACGTAAAAATTCCATTTCCCGTTCTGTGAAAAGCTCAACATTTTCCAATATATTTAATAGATGATCAGGGGTTGTCAAATTAGGCACATTCAAAATAATATCAAAAAATATTCCGAAATCGTCTAAAACTTGTCTGCAAGAAAAAATATATTGTTAAAAGGAATGTAATGATTTATTATTGTTTTGTTTAACTGCAGAAAAAAAATCCTTATTCTACCTGCAACTAGAGGTGCATAGAATTAATAATTTATGGCCAGATGGCGGTTGCTTCTTTAATAACATCAAAAGTGCTTTCAGTATCAAATGTGAGTATTTTAATCCGCTCGGGCAATAGTCTAATAAACGTTCTATATTGTCGATTAAAATACAGCTAAGCTGTGAATGATATGCATCCTCGAATATCTAAAATGTATAAATACATAAATGATAAGCAATTATTTTAAATTTTATATCAAATATAATAAAACAAAAGTACTGACTTTAAGATAAATTTGCAATATCTAATACTAATATAAAAGGCGAATTATTTATTACCTTCTGTATAGAATGACGTTTTGCAAATTCATCACAACTGATCATATCGTCAGGTGTACAAACTTTAATGAATGGGAAGTCCAAATTCTTCGCAATTTGTGCGGCAAGCGTCGTTTTTCCGCTATTTGGTGGTCCTTCCAAGAGAACAGACACAAGATTAGATCCCTCGATCGCTAGTTTAATGCGTCGACTGTCAAGGATTTCAGCCACTGGCTGACTCCAACTAATAATTCCACGCACTAATAATTGACGCAGTCTTCCCATGCTTTGACCAAATTCCTAAAAATTATATAATTATATTTCTATGATCACTGAAGATACAAAATATATATATATATATATATCACTGAGGAGTGATCATATCATAACGAAATATATTTAATAATATATTTATAATATATTTAATTGCATATTTTTCAAATTGATTTAATATAACAATTATATGTAAACTGAAACTAAAAGCAAATTTTATTTCATTAAAAGTCATAACAAATAGTAAAATAATAATAATAAAGTCTTCATTAATTGTAGAAATACAATGTTCATCCATTAGAAATGTATAAATGAACGAGAGTATTAGCATAATAGCTAAATAACAACATGCATAATAGCTAAATAACAATAGTTTCTCTGTCTAGTAAATGAAAGATCACAAGATTTATCCATGTGCATATATGAATGCATGTGACTTACCGGTTCAATATCATGTTCTAGCGCATGGAAAAAATCATTTTCAGTGATCATCACGGCTGGATCAACTTCTACCTGGTTGCCGATAACTATTATATGCCGACCCATAGCAATCCTCTGTGCGGTTGTGACTAGGTACTTTAATTCCGCCTCGCAAAAATTCCTAGTTCGGGCCACCAACTCTTCCGGATTTACATCAGGCGCTATCAATCTATTAGCTCTCATTCGGTCTATGTGAAAAGCAAGAATCTGATGTCGTCTACGTGCGTCTGGTAAGCTCTCCATCTGCAACTTTAAACAGAAAAATAAAAATAGAAAAAGAGAAAATCGAAACCTATTTAGAATATAAAATAATAGCAAATATTAACCATAAAATAATTATATGAGCAAAAATTAATAAAAAATAAGATGCAAAATCAAATTCATCTAAAAAATTCTACAATATCTTATATATATACATTAGAGTTTTGTTTTTGTAAAATGATGAAAATGAGGATATTCAAACCAGTCTTTAACATTTTGACTGCCACGTCACCCACATATAAGGATGATGATTATATTGCCTAATTACGAAAAATCTAAGTAGGTATTTGAAATAATAATTAACAGGATATAATAAGACTAATAAATTATTATAAAGACAATATAATAATATAACTATAAATAGTTTGATTTAAAAATTATAGCAAATTTCTTCTTCACTGATATCTAGTTCATTAAAAATTGTTTGTTTATTTTATCTTTTCGACATTGTAAAACTTGTGTTAGTAATTTTAATGATTATGGAACTGATTACTGTACGAATGTATTTTTTTTAGAAATTAGTTCAGAAATATTCTTATATTAAAAATATGCATTTAAAAATCCCTAACTATTTTTTAAGTGCTTTGTTCTGGAGTCTACTGATTTCCGAATAAGAATTCGGAACACATTTTTCAGCCCAACGAATAATTGTTAGAAAACAATATTCGTGGACTAGAAAAATAATAATAATGAGGTGCAAGTGGCTGGATCAAGAATCGAACCAGCCACTTGCACTTCACATATTTCGATATATATATATATATATATATATATATATATATATATATATATATATATATATAAGTAATTTAATAAATATACAGGATGTTTTATTTTAATATGTCTCAAGCAAATATCTCGAAAAATATGAAAGATATGAAAAAACGTTTCAGATAAAAGTTGTTTGGTTCGAAGGGAGACATAAGATGGTTTAATCTTGAATGAACGTGCAAAAGTCATGGAGTTCAACTTTTTTTTTAGGGGAACATTCCTCTTTTTCATTGCATATTCTTGTTACTTCGAGAGCTTTTTAAAACATCATAATTAAATATTTCTCCATGAAGTACTTTTCGAGTTATGAGGTTTAAAATAATTTCTTAATTTTATAAAAACTATAAAATACTAAACTAAACTATAAATATCTTGTAAAATATTCACTTTTCGATGATTTTTTACTTCAATATTTTTATGTACTAAATAATGAAAGAAATCAATTGATATAAAGAAAACACATAGTTGTTCTTAAGAAAAAATATCTAACTGTTAATTACAAATTGCACATTTTTTTAAATATAAATATCAAGCGAAACGGTAACGTCGCGACGTCAAGTACATAAAAAACAGGATCCGAGCGTTGAGAGTTACTGTTCTCTATGCGGCGCTACCAGGTAGTTTATTCGGAATTTCACAAGTTTATTAAATTAATATCTGAACCAAAAGTTTACTTGACAAGAATTTGTCAAGTAAACTTTTGGTTAAGATATTTAATAAACTAAAGCCCGTAATCAAAAATTTAACGGCACTTTTATAATATGATATAATATGGATATAAGCTTTCGATTGCGACCAATTTGAATAAAATCAGTGCAGTAAATCCTAAGAAATAAATATGAGAATTGTGACATTTCTCGTTTTTCTTCTCCTTCGTGTTTTCCAGTTTCAGACTCACGTGCATATGCTCGCACGCACGAGTTTGTTTCTCAAGCGCATTCACACCGTGCATATACGATTATTGCTTCGGTGTGCATAATGCTTTAAAGAGACAAAATTATATGTGTGTATGTGTGTGCATACGTGTGATATGTGCATGTATGTGTGTGCGTACGTGTGAGAGATTAATTTACGTACAATCACACGTACAATCACAATTATCGTACAATAACAATTTTCAAAAATCACCCCTTCGAAGTGGAATTTTATTAAATTAGAAACGGTGAGCTGTAAAAATACGGAACTTGTGTTAAATAAAATTAAAAAAAAAAAGTAATTTGTCGTATAGTAACAATTTTCAAAAACCATTCCTTATAAAAGCAATTTTCAAAAACCACCTCTTTAGGATGAAAAATAATATTTCGAAAATGATGTATTACATCATGCGACTTACACCGTTAGTTAAGGTTTCTACAAAGACTAATTTGTCCTAATAATTTTCGAAAATCACTCCTTAGGAGTAAAATCTAATATTTTAGAAACAGTGTACCACAAAAATATAAAACCTATGTCGTTAGATAAGACTTATAGAAAGACTAATTACCATACAGTAACATTTTTTAAAAACTCCTTGAGGATGAAATTTAGTATCTTAGAAACGGTGTACCACGGAACTTATGTCGTTAAATAAGACTTCTAGAGAGATTAATTTATCGTGTATTTGCAGTTTTAGAGATCTGATGTTACTTCTTTTTTATTTCCTTTAAAATAATATCCTATATAATATAAAAATAGATTCATTTAAATCTTATATTTAAGTTAAGATTATGCAAAAAAAGATTATTTATGTATATAATTATATATAAATATGTGTGTGTGTGTGTGTGTGTGTGTGTGTGTGTATTATTATGTCAATTGTTGTGTATAATGTATAAGTAAATTGGGCCTTATTTTATGTTCTTAATGTGCGAACAATTTAAAATAATTATTGTAGATTTAGGCACGTCGTTTGTTGCTTCCGTTCACGTCGACCACACTCATGCTTCTGTGGTCTGTCTCTCAGTCGTCTCTGCCATGTCTCTGCGCGTTGTCGTGCGAGCAGTCGCTCTTGGTCGTGCAGTCCGTCATGCAGTAGCGTAATGCTTAGCGCCTGTCAAGGGCAGAATTTATGCAACATTCCTCCTCTGCTTAAGAATGCTGATTTCGGTAGGAGCGAGTTCCTCCTATCGCCTTGTAATCAGGTCGAGTTCGATGTAAAAGACGTTCAGAACGAGCAGATGAATCCGGGGATTGTAGCCCTGTTGTTGAGAGGTTCTGCCTCCTTTCTTTCTTCTATCGAAGTGCCAAGTATTGAATCTGGTTGAATTCGTGCTGATTCTTTTCCTGAAGGTAGTAGATCTTCGCTAATCGTATTAGATTTTCTTTCCTTTTGGACGGTTCCATATTTAATTGAAATGTCTAGTAATGAATCCTCTTTCAACGCTGACGCGAGCGAGAAGCTTTCCTTATCAGCCTAACAATTTTTCTAGGAATACGCTGTCCATTGGAAAGTTGGATCAGTACCGATTGACCTGTAGTAAATAAATGTGGCCTTGCGCTGTGATCAGCGTTAAATTGCTGTTTCATTTGCTTCTGCCGGGAAGTAGGAATTAAATCAGATTTTTCAGGTGCAGTAAAAATATATAATGGAATTCTAAGCTTACGTCCAAAGAATATTTCTGTCGGAGACTTATGACCGCATCACTGAATGTGCAGTTGTATGCGTATATAAATTTGTTTAATTCCGTTTCTAATTGTGAACTTTGACTTGTATCTATAAAACCTTTTAATGTTCTCACTATTCTCTCGGCTTAATCATTTGATTATGGATGCCTAGGTGGGATACGCAGGTGTAGAATTCTAAATTCGGCGCACAGCTGCGCGAATTCCACTGAAGTAAATTGAGTATCGTTATCTGAAACTAGTACTTCAGGAGGTCCATATCGACTAAAGAATCTTCGCAGATATCGACATATTGCTGCCGATGTTATTGTTAGGAACCATCCTGCTTGCATCCATTGCAATGATTGCATTCTTTTACGTATCTCTCGATGTCGTCATGCATTGCCGGCCAATAGAAATAACGTCGAGCAAGCTGTATCATCTGGCGGATATTTGGATGCGCAATGTGTAATTGCTTTAGCACAATAGGTTGTAGACGTTTAGAAATTATTAGTTTCATCAACTATGGCTATACTATATACTAAGTAATCGCGACGACGATAATATGGCATTAACTCTTCGTCAGTTACGTCCGATTTGAGTCATCCGTTTTGAA
This sequence comes from Camponotus vicinus, assembly GCF_025532165.1. Lineage (NCBI taxonomy): Eukaryota > Metazoa > Arthropoda > Insecta > Hymenoptera > Formicidae > Camponotus > Camponotus vicinus. The sequence goes on along the minus strand of NW_028141977.1, from coordinate 3,365,399 downwards.
GACAATTTATAACCTCAACGAGAATTCCATCGCTGAATGTCTCACGTTGGAGCTCTTATCGAGTTGTTGAAGGTAAGAACTGTACTGATTTGTTGATAATCTGTTGTAGTTCTGTATCTGTTTCCTATAGCGCAGCAACAACTTCTTCGAGATCGACATCTGTCACGTCTTGTTTTGCATCCTGTATTAATCTTCAAAGAACGTCCGCTTGACCAAATTTTTTGGAGTTGACATATTCTATTTCGAAGTCACAATCAATTAGTCGAAAAACCCATCGTTTCAATCGATGTCCTGTACCTAGTGTCCTGTGTAATCTAACAGTATTTATTTTATTCTGCTGTTTCGATAAACAAACTCTAGCAATATATCCTATTTTCTTGCATAATCTGCATTCTGCTTTCTTAAAAGGATATGCATCCCGTCTATGTTTTGCGAAACCGCAGTCATGACATGGCGACAGTGTAGTAGAATTTGTCTTCTTTTCGTAATGCAATGTAGTAGGATTTGTCTTCTTTTGTAATATTTACTTTTCCTTTTAGGTGAATTCTTCGTTGGCTGACCGCGTTGATTTCTGAGAAGCGTTGTCCTCCCTGGCGAAAATAAGAAACTTTATAAAGCGTTAACAACCGTTGAGTGAGGGTTTTCTGAGAGTTTATATGCTTTTCAAACTTTGTAAGAGCATTTACATAACGCTGTTGGGTTTTGAATGCTTATCAAACGCTGCAGTGTTGCAATTTTTGTTCTACAAACTCTTTATATAATGTTACATGAAAGTTTTGCAATGCTGAGGTAACATTTTTCAGAGTACGTTCAGTAAACGTTGATACATCTTCGTGTACAGAGTTTACTCAGACTTTTCAAACGTTTATGTTTACGCTATAACGTACAAACGTCTTTTAAACGCTGCAGTGTTGCAATTTTTGTTCTACAAACTCTTTACTAATCGTTTTTAAACTCTCGACGAACTTCCACAAACGTTCATGTAAACGCCAAACAAACGTCTCATTTTTGCCAGGGCTTCAATGCGCATGACGTCAACTATGTGATTCACGTACACGTAGCAGATTTCTCTAATGTCTTTTCAAATGTGCAGTTCTCTTTTTTCTGATGTAACCTTGAAAAGGACTGTTCGCCTTGTAGTAGGTGTGATCGCTTAAGACGAGAGCCGTTAGTAGAATTTTGAGTTGGTCGATGTTGAAATTATCGAGTTCAAAGGCATCTTCTAGAACATTTACTTTGTCAAGTATTTCTATTGCCGTTGCTGGCGGAGAAGCACGAAAATTGAGATCTTCAAAACGATGCTGAAATAACGTTTTATCATGAAATTGTTTCTTAAGATGTTGCACGAGCTCTACAAAAGACATATCGTGCGGTTTCTTCGGTGATAAACGACTAAGTAATCGTTGATACTCATCGTCTAAAGAGCATGAAGAAGTAGCTTTTTGCTCTCCGTCTCGGTTAAACCCTTCGCTCCTTCCACGAAAGTACTTTTATGACGTTCATAGCATAACGTAAAAGTTTTACCGCTTGCAGATCATGAACGAATTTACCGAGCCGCGTAGCCAGATTTCAAAATTATGACGATTTTGTAAGCGGAAGTATTATACCATCGTCTGTTCTTTGAAGTGACAGTATTTTCGTCAGTTGCCTTTGTGACTCACCGATCTGACGTAATAGCTGCTGTTGGTTTTGCGCAGTAGTCGTTAGCGATTGAAGTAGTTATTCCATCGTCTTTTTCTTGCAGGTTCAATAAGACGCAGCGCCAATTGTTGTGCCAATTGTTGTGGAAATTGTTGCGTATAATGTATAAGGTTGTTGGGCCTTATTTTATTTCTTTAATGTGCGAACAATTTGAAGTAATTATTGCAGATTTAAGCACGTCGTTTGTTACTTCTGTTCACGTCGACCACACCCATGTTTCTCTGGTCTGTCTCTCAGTCGTTTCTGCCATGTCACTGCATTGTCGTGTGCGCAGTCGCGCTACATCATTACCACACGTCTCTGCCACAGATATCCATACTATAACTAGATCGCTAACTCCCATTGATTTTGTACATAAAAGGCCTGTTCTTTTTAGCTGCACTGCTACACTAGTGCAATTAGTTAGAGTGAAAGAAAGTATGTTTGTCTCTTTCCAACTTATTGCACTAGTGCAGCAGTGCAGCTAAAAAGAACAGACCCAATATGTGTCCCCGAAAACCATGTAATATGGCGGTCGCGCATGCGTAATATTGGTGGAAAACTAATATGGTGGACACTTGTAGCCAGCTAATATTTAAGTTTTCACCTTAAAACTTGTACTTTTTACATTATAAACTTTTAATTTTGTAATAAAATAAATATAAATATATATATAAATGTTATATATATATATTTTTAATCTTTATATACTTTTAATCTTCTATATATATTTTTAATCTTGATTTTAATTATATCATATACCTTTTAAATATATTTTGATATATTTTATCTTTAAAGGCTGTAATAAATTTTAATTAAAAATGAAGAACATTATATATTATTTAAAAATAACTTATATTCAACTGTAAGTTTATACACAAATTACATACTTATGTACATTGTACATAACATCAACCAATCACAAACGTGACTGCTGTCCACCAACGTTACGCATGCGTGAGAATTTAGTACATAAATTTCGTGGACATGTATTTGACGCAAGTTAGCGGTCTAGTATATAGTATAGATGTCTGTGGTCTCTGCGCGTTGTCGTACGAGCAGTCGCTCTTGATCGCGCAGTCCGTCAGTAGCGTAATGCTTAGCGCCTGTCAAGGGCGCAATTTACCCAAAACACACACACACACATTAATATCAATTTATCTTTAATTACTTTTTCTCAAATTTTTTTATATTCATTTAAATATGACATAACACGATTGAAATTTAGCCGTCATTGGATTTATAAGAGAAAAGAAAGAAGTTGAAAATTAGAAGTGACTTAAACAGAAGTATGTAATAACTTCCTCTTAAAATAATATCCTGTAATTATTCTATAATATATAATTTTATGCATAGCTGTTGTTACGTCCACCCTGAATTGGATGGGCCGTATGGAAGAATATAACTTACTTACCTCGTGACACACTTTATTCGGGCGTGTGTATGAATCGGGTCGTGTGAAGAGCCTGACACAGGTCAGCGACCGAAGGTCCCTTTAACGCTGTGTTTCTAGACCTATTCGCTCGGTGGTCTCTTTTCGGTAAAGGAATTTAATCCTTTTTACGCGGGATGGGACCTAGTGCGATCTCAGGATATAGGGAAGAGAACGGATTAAATAATTAAATTATATATTAAATTAAAAATACAATATAATATTTAAAAAGATAAAAAAAGAATGAAAAAATACATATTAGCGCTTATAACTATGTGTGTGTGTGGGTATCTGTGTGTATGTATATATTCTCGCGGGTGTTACAATTGTTCGGAGGTCATCAGTTAGAATGTACAGCGAGGAATTTACGTTAAGAATTAGATTCTGACTGGTTATTACAATATATATAATTAATATAATATAAGAAATAAGACAAAAATAAAAAGTGAATGTGTAATAAAAATAATAACGCTTACTCATTAAAGGAAGTATAGAATTCGTCGGTTGCGCATATATGTTATAATTAGAATTAAAATTTTCTAAATTCGCTGAAACACACCCAGCAGACACTAAATAACAATTATATAACTGTTAGTTATAATTTCCTACTCAACAATATAATTGTTACATGTTATGTAACAGTTATATTGTTGAGTGGGAAATTACAACTAACAATTAAATTAAAATACAATGATAAAATTAAGATAAGAGATTCGCCAAGTCTAACAATAAGTTCGAAAATTATTCATCTATTCCAACGGTTTCTCCAAAAAGTAGTGATAATACAAAGAGAAATAATATAAAGAGAAAAAAAAATAATAATATAAGGATAGGAAATTAAAAGAAAATGAAAGGGCGTAAGGAAAAAATAGAAATGGAGAGTTAAATATATATATATAAAGAAAGGCTGAAACGAGATAAAAAGATAGAAAACAATATAAATTCTCGCTGAATAAATCAAAAAAGGACAACTAAGGAGAAATAAGAATTAAGGAGTATTCGCGGATGTCTATTCAGAAATCCAGAGCGAATAAAGATGTGAGGAATGCGCAAAAAATAAATAACAGAAGGAGTAAGACAAGAAACAGAGAAATGTAATAATTAATGGTGAAAATAAATAAACTGTAAAGAGTAAGGTGATTTATGTTGAATAATAAAATAAAAAGAAAGAAAATAAAAGAAATAAAACGTTTAATAGGAGTAAATAAATAAAAAAAAGAGAAAATGTTTCAATTTAAATGGTGAGATAATAAAATATGTGAAAGGGAAAAAGTAAAAAATTACTCCATTTTACTCACTACTCGTTGACATCACAAGAATGAGCGTGTTGATAAAATTGTAATGGCTGAGATCGGTGCTTCGCAATTATAGCATGAAAAGCTGGCTAATGGAGATATTCACCAGAAGATTTTCGATAAATATCCACTTATACACGATGTTATGCACAATTAAATCTTAACAAAACCATTTTCACTGAGATATAAGACAGAGTAATAACTCAATTGCATAACGCAAGAAAGGATCCCCGAGGCTATATAATTTGAATCAAATTATGACTGGAACTGTGAACTGAACTGTCAACTGCACTGCGAATCGTCGGAAAAATTAGCGTACTGAACTGTGTGTCGCGCCTTGCGCTCGCGTTTTTTAAAGTTATTACTTCTCCTCCTTACTGGATGGTGGAAATCTTTTTTGGGCGAATGGAATAATTTCAATTACTCCCTTCTTAAGGTCAAGGAGGCTGATTTTTGGGAGGAGAGGCGTTTCTTAAGATTTTAATTGGTCAAGCCCTTTGCCTCGAGACTTAGCTCCATCTAGTAGAGAGTGGAAGTGAGCTAATTATCTTATCGTTTGATGATTTAATGATTCGGAGAACGCTTGAGGGTGGCCTGTCGAATGAGCGCACGTGCACTATCAATTTCAAGAATATTCCCGTATGTTTAGATTTTGACAATCTTCCCGAGGAACAGCAGATCTTTGTTTTAAAAATTCTTGAGATAGAGCTGTTTCGAGAGTAAAGTCGTACCAATAAATACTGGGCGCTTGAGATCTCTTATAACAACTTTGCGTCTCATAATTCACAAATTTGTTTAGAGTTTCGTTAACGCTATCTCGACTGGCCATTCTCAGTATTAGATTTGCTAGGTTTAAATGGTTATATACGCGGGTTAGGTTGCGTTCTTCTATGCGCTATCATTATTCTTAAGAAGGTTCGCTTTGTGTTTCAAATGCAAGCCGATTCTTGATTTTTTTGTTCCACGATTTCGTTTCGAAGAAAAAAAAGAATCGTGGAGTCCACCGGACGTAACACTGTTTATGCATAGCTTTTTGTGTAACTACAATTATGGTTACATAGGTATTTATTATATTTGTCTGCGTAATCATAAATATGGTTGCACCGAAAGAGATTACACGTTTATAATTTACATATTACTATGTACATATAAACATATATAATTATAAATTATACAATAATTATATTTATATATATAATTATATAAATAGATAATCTTTTTGCGTATTTATATTTATGACTGCAGACAAAAAATCATATTCATAACTACGCATATATAATTATAACTAATACAAAATTATATATAGAATAACTCTAAAAAAATCTTACAAAGGTAAAAAAAATTACGCCAAGTATATAAAAAATATTTCATCTTGCAACAAAACGTTTAATAAAAAAATGTCCCTAAAAATAATTTACAAAAGTTTTCCCTTAAAAATTAATTTACAGAAAGAATATAAATTTTTACAAAAAGGTATGATAACCCTCTAAAAAAACTTTACAAAGGTAAAAAAAATACGCCAAGTACATAAAAAATATTTTACCTTGTATGCAACAAAATATCTAATAAAAAAGTCCTTAAAAACAATTTACAGTAATTTTCACTCTAAAAAATCATTTTTATAAAATAATAAAACCTCAAAAAATAATTTTCCTATAAAAAATACTAAAAAATAAAATATCAAAACTAAATATGAAATTAATAATTACAATTAGCCAAATATTTAAAAGCAATTCATGAGCAACTTGTAAATTTGAAATAATATTTGCCATGAAATCAATCTTATATTGTAGAAATATTATACATAAATCCCCCCTAAGAAATTAAAACGTATTTTATTTTTATTCAGAGAAACTTGATTTTTAAAATATTTAGAATCAGTCCTAAATGAGAATTAGGATTCCTTTAATTCCTAAAACATTTTTTATATAATGTATATAATTAAAAAAAACGTCTTGCGCAAATTTTAAATCGCACAGTTTTCAAATCGAAGTAAGTTATGACTTGGTGTGCCAACTCGTAATCAAACACAGACTAAATATTTAATTACATAATGTCTAAGATTTTACATTTTATTGGAGATATATTTGTTTGTAATATAAACGATCCGGGACTATAGCTATCAAGCTATGCGCCGCTATTCGCCGGCGATGGCGGTATTTATATATACAGGGTGAGTTTTATTTCCTGTGTCAAACTTTTTATCATACGAGAGATTATCGACTGCAATTTTAATAAATTGATCAGTACATAGATGTCAGTTATTTGGATCGACCGTATCGATCCATATATAATATGTACAAGTTAAAAGTTGAATCAAATTATGTGGTATGGATTTATTATTATTATTATTATTAGAGCTACGTATATTATTATTATTAAATATATATATATATATATATATATATATTATTATATTTATTATTATTATTATTAAAGCTACGTATACATATTCGATATATTAAAGCAGTAGAAATACATATTTAAAAATTCAGTTTTCAAATTTAACACTTTAACACTTTTTATGTAAAACTTTATTTCAAAATCTGCATTTATAAGAAATATATTCTTATGGAACAATTGCGTAATTTTATTTTAAGAAGGAAGAAAATTTTGATGCATACTTTTAACGTATAAGTCAATAATAAAAATTTATGAATCATAAAAATCAATGCAGATTTTGAAATAACGTTTTACATAAAAAGTTAAAGTGTTAAATTTCAAAACTGAATTTTTAAATATGTATTTCTACTGCTTTAATATATCGAATATGTATACGTAGCTTTAATAATAATAATAATAATAATAATAATAATAATAAATATTATATATATATATATATATATATATATATATATATATATATATATATAGAAAATGAACTTTCTAAAATAACTGCACAAATAAACTTAATAATAATTTATCAATTATTAACATTGAATTGAATATAAAAATGTAAAATGTAAAATAATTCGTTATATAAATATGCTAATATAAATTGCATAATGTCTACATGTCGTTTCAGTTTGCCCAGATAATTTGAAATAATTGCATCGATAGATTTAATGATAGTGTATCCATTGTTAATAGTGATGTAGATATGAAAATGTAAATGGAAGTCCTTTACGTAAGTTTTTGTATTATTGCATAAAATACACTTATCTTATTTCATTGACCAAGTCGTTTGCCAATATAATTGCTTTTTATATCATTATAATTTTACATTATCAAGAGCTAATAGACTAAGATACACGTATTGCGTGTTTATTCGTTACTATTGCATAATCTGGAAATTTTTATTTAGATTTTAATTAACAAAAAAATTATGCAAATCTCTTAATAGGAGGTTTTTTCGGTTTTTCGTCCTTATTTTATATTTTACGACGATACGAACACTCGATCACGTTGATTGCGTTTCTTTATTTTCAATAATCGAGCCGTTAAACGAAGCTTGGCTCGCTCAGTACTCGCAAAATTTACGAGCACTACGCCAGGAATTTCCCGGCGGAGTGTCGACTAGTTTGGATATCGATTGACAAACAGGACCTCTTATTAACCGTTCCGTCCCGGATATCTGATCGAAAAGCTTCCGTTGATCAGATCTGTCGGTAGGGGCCTATAGATAAATCTGCGCGAGTCCTATCCTGTTGATTGATAAAGCTCGAGCTCGTGACGTAGTTCATTGCGATAATAATAGAAAATTTAGTAAATTTTCCCGGGAAAAAAAAGTCCATATAAAATTGGCCATATATGGATTTTGTCAATATCTAATTATGTTTTGCCAAATATAGTCATATATGATATCATATATGAATAAATATTATCAGATCTGAAAATTAAGTACACTAAGAGTACACCGAAAAAATTATATTCTTAACTTAAGAATATGCCACTTATCTTTAGAATATATACCACTAAAATAGGCGCCAAGAGGATCCTCTTAAGTTAAGAGGAAAATCTTCTAAAGAGATATTCTTAATATACAGAGAAAAATATTGTATTTTTTGGATTTAATAAATTTTGTTGAAGTCAAATAAATTTAATTATTGGTCTAAAAGTTTTTTTCCGCCTAATTTCAAATAATCTGTTTAATATTCTGAATCCCAACAAGGAATCCAGATTATTAAATAAATTATTTTAAATTCAGTTCGAAATTAAACTGATAAACAGTGAATGTCAGAAAGAGGATGCGGCTCACGTGCACACAGAGAACCTGTGAGCAGCGTCCTCTCTTTCGCACTACTGCTAAGGGAAAAAAATATACTTTAGATCTTACGTTAATACAAGTCCTTTATATACATTTCATGATAAATATTGAATACGAGAAAAATTAAGAGTGGTGTCGCCGCGTAGCGGCAAATGAAGAAACATGTCGCGCACACGAAAATCGAGTTGCGGCGTAGAAGTCACAAATTAAGAATATATTCTTATTCATTAAGAATATATTCTTATTTATTAAGAATATTTATTAAAAGGACTCATAATTAATTAAATACATAATGCAATGTACAAAATAATGAGAGGAATCAATTGGTGTAATGAAAACACAGTTGTTTTTAAGAAAAAATATGGAATTGTTAATTGCAAATTACATATTTTTTCTTCAAAACAACTATGTGTTTTTTTTACACCAGTTGATTCCTCTCATTATTTTGTACGTAAAAGTATTAAGGTAAGATAATCGAAAAATGAATATTTTACAAGATATTTTACGGTTTATGTAAAATTACGAAATTATTTCAAGCCTCATAACTCGGAAAGTATTTAATGTAAACTAACTTAATTATAGTGTTTTGGAAAGCTCTCGGGATGAGCTACAAGAATGTGCAAAAATATATAGGGTGTTCCATTTAAAAAAATTGAGGTGACCTCCACGTGACCTTCAAATGACTCTTCAAGGTAAAACCAATGACACCATCTTATGGCCCCTCGAAACCAAACAACTTTTGTCTGAAACATTTTTCTCTCCCGGGTTTGGTTTTCGAGATATTCAACTGGATGGATTAAAATGGGCCACCCTGTATATACTCACGCATAAAACTGTTTATTGTATAATTTTAGAGATTCTACAATTAAAGAACTAAATTTAATAATTAGTTATTATTAAGTAATTGCTGTAATATTATTTAGAACATTATATATAACATTATTATTTAAAACATTATATTAAATAATTAACAGATCTGTAACTTAAAAACTGATTTCGATTGTGATTGATCTTTTACATGGAAATGTTTAATTTTATTTAAGTATTAATAATTAATATATTGTATCCTCTTATATCGGCCAATATACTTACAATTAGCAATATAGATAATATTTAAGAATATATAGTTTGTAAAAATATGCGTAAATGTTACCTACCTACGTTACCTACCTATTAACTAATATACATTATAAATATATTAATTTGTATGTACATATCTCAATTGCAAGACTTTTCCATATTTAATAAACATAATCTTCTTTTACGTAATTTCTTGCGTTGTAAAATTAACATTTATTTACATATATTTATGTCATTACTCTTATCTTTATTGATGTTTCTTACGTAATAAATTGTACGATTTTATTTAAAGAAATATAAAGTTAGAAGTCTGACAAATTATTAACATATGTGTTCCCATAAAAAATGTCTGTCATCAAAATTAATATTGCAGAATTAATTATCGATTAAGCATAAAGGGTAATTTGTACTAAATAATTATAAAAATATCGGCCTTTATTCTGTTGCATGTTACTTAGAATTTATGCAATATGAGAAAATGTTTCTAATCTGTACATTCAATGACATATTTTTTCATAAATAGCGTTAAAGATTAATATTAAGAAAAAAGGAGTTTGTTATGCAGATCCATCGTCACAATTTATTGACAGAGAAGAACTATTTCTTTTGACTTTACAGATTAAAAAATATAATTTATAGACCGTATTACAAATATAGAATTTTATATCAGAATATAAGATAATTATTTACATTTAATTGATACATTTATCATCTTCTTTTTAGTAGATGTAAGTGCATTAATTAATATTTATTTCTATTTTAATCAACACTCTCGTATAATTTTTAAAATATTTATATAAATATAAAATATATAATATATATGTGAAAGGAAGGCTCTAAATTTACAATTTTTTCTGTGCGATAGAAAATTTATCGAACATCACTCGGAATTTTGAATAAAATCAGAATTATAATTATAAAAAAAAAGTATTCAAATTTTTAAGCAACAAAAAAGGCAAAAAATAGATTTGTTAAAAGGTATTAACAGATTTTATTATATTATATCATTTTATATTATTATTTATTGAAATTATTTAAAAATTATTAGTTATTGAAATATCGGTCAGAAATTGCTTATATAGGCTGAACTATAGCAGAACTATCGGGAACTCTTGCTAAGAATAATAATATTCAACGCGTCGTAGTACTTTAGACTTAGAGGGAGTGTCGTGCTGGATAATAATAAAAAATTGTTTAAAAAATATTAATCGGTCGGAACTCTGCGTAAACACGTTTTCAAAGAATGGAACTTTTATAGAACTGTCGAGAACTGTCCTTAAAACTACGGAAAATCATCAGCACGATACATTTTTATTAAGTGTCGTGCTGGTCGAGGACATTAAAAATTCGTAAAAAATTATTAATTATTGAAATATCGGTCTCAAATTGCATATATAGGCTGAACTATCGAGAACTGTTATTAGAAATAATAATTTTTAACGCGGTTTATTAGTACTTTAGAAGGAGAATGTCGTACTGGGCGAGAATCTTAGAAATTGTTTAAAAATTATTAATTTTTGAAATATCGATCTGAAATTGCATATATAGGCTGAATTTGAACAGAACTATCGGGAACTCTTGCTAAAAATAATAATATTCAACGCGTTTTGATACTTTAGAGGGAAGAATGTCGTGCTAGATTCGCGAAGTTAGCACATTTATTCGATTTCGATTTTTTAATATAAGGAATGCGGAACTCTTTTTAATTTTTATCAGGAACTGTAGAACTATGAAAAGTGCTATCAGAACTCTTAGTATCTTTTTATAATTCGTAGATTGTCGTGCCAGCTTCACAGACCACAATTAACCGATACAAATCGCGCGCTGGTTAAATTTCAACATATTTATTACATCATGTTGATTCAATTGGAATGCGAATATAGGACAGGAATTCATTTTTCCTCTGTATGTAAGATGCTTGTCAGATTTGAATTTTATTTTTTAAACATTTAAATTCAGACTTAAGCAATAAATTTTATTATATTGCTAATAAATGTTACTATGTTTATCTATATTTATATATCATAAATTATTTATTTCTATGATTTTTGACAGTTAAAGATAAAAGATGCTAATCAAAAAAATAAATATATAAATGCAATAAATATTATTTATACAATAAGTATATCTGATAACAAAATATTTATAGAATAATTATATATCATGTATTTTACAAAATTATCTCCGCATAGATATTTAAGATGCACACAGAAGTTTGATAAATAAATTATTATAACGTTTTTTTATCATACATTTTTATAATAGAAATATTCTTTTATATATATGTATATATGTATATATATATATATATATATATATATATATGTATATGTATATGTATATTCTTTAGTAATTATCTTCTCCTTTCTCTGTTTTATTGTTTCACTTTTGGTGAAACGTACGATTGTTGATAAAATTTATAAAACATAAACCAATTTATTAGCACATTTAGTAAAAATATAATGCCGAAAGTACTTGATACATGACAGCTTGGCATTAAAGTTTGCATCGCGTAGAGTATAAGAACAAAGAACTGCACCTATTTATATAACAAACAAATCAACATAAAATTGATTAAAACTTATTTTAATTTTTTCTATAAATAAGTGAAAAGAATTTGTTTACGATATGAATATAAAATCTATTATATAGTTATATTCTCTCCTTTTTTATTTTCTTTGATCTTTTACTCTATTTATTAATATTTAAAACATTTATATCTTTTAATTATTCCAATCTTTTAAATATGCTGATACTTGAAATAATCTTTTAGAAATGAGTTTTGTAATTTTTTAAGAATATAATTAATTAATTTTTAATAATATAAAAGGTTATAATAGTGATACTTGCCATCTGAAGAATGGTGATGTAAGGTTTAATCGACTTAATAATCGTTTGGACGCGCGGTCCGAATGATGCGAGAAGATAATAGATATACATCAATACATGCACGCTACAATTAATCATCGTGATGAACGTGGCCATTTCTCCAGCTTGGTACTTTACTATTAACCAAGCAAACATCACACTCGATACGTGATGATATACATGCAAGAACGAAATCTGTTTATCTTTCTTTCTGAGCATAAACATTACCGTTTCTATGCAATCCGCTACTTTTAGTAGTAGAACCCACCACAGAATTTGACTAAGCTGAGAATCAAATTTCAAATATTAATATATTATATGTATGTTATACTTGTGTAAGAAATGTAATTCGTACATCTTGAAGAAATTATTAATTATTCATATTTTTAACAGAATTTGTTGTATATATATATACAACAAATTCTGTTGTAAAAACAGAAAAAAAATTGCGTACCTTATAATAACGTGGTTCATAAGAATAAGTAACAGGCACGCAAGTTAACGGTATATCCTTCATCCATCCGGCAGCTAAATGTTCTCGCACTAGCCAAACATTTGCTATGATTTGGCAAAAATTGTAAATCTTTATTAGTATTTTTAAAGAATAAGGCCGCTTATTCTTCATAAATCGAGGACCCCAATATAGGACGACCAATAAATATGTAATTAATATAAATGGAATTTCGTATATCGAACTGATTAGAGTCCAATCATTTGTTCGTGGATCTGAAAATATATGTTCGTCTTTTTAAAAATATTGTTCTTGAAAAATGCGCACTAAGACTTTTCTCTTTTTTACTTATTTTGTTTATTTTCTTTGTTTTATGCAGGATAATGAATGAATTGCTTAAATTAATAATCCCTCTTTGAATAATATTTCTATCAATCTTAACATTTAGAAATGCAGAAAATGTCCAATTATTCATTGATATTAATGATTCTCACCTGCCATTTCCGTCCAATAGTAACGAAATCTTTTAGACAAGTCCATTATGTGATTATGTCCGATTTGTACTTCGAGAAAAAAAAGAGATACAAAAAGAACTTGATGAAAACTTAATTGTGATGATATTTAAGAAGTCAATCATTCACTGCTAAACTCGTCGGACTCTGATTTATCACTGTCTGATTAACTTACTAGTACTTTATTATGAAGAGTAGTAGAAGATAGAACTTTGTACTTGAAACTTAGTCCATATTATAGAAAATTTACATATGTATGCAAATGTATATGTGCATTTCCTGAAAATAAAGAGAAAATGTCAAAACAGTTAAAAATACAGATTTTCCGGAAAACAAAAATGTAATAAATATTATTGGAGTAATAATATTAAATAAAAACTTCCAATATAATATAGCTATAATTTATAAAAAAAGAAACAAGAAGAGCTAAACAAACTTAATGAATCGAATAAGAAGTAACGAAATAAAAGAATTAACGAAATTGTACTATAATGACATTAAATATGCATATGCGCGATTTTTTGTAGCAAAACTATGTATCAAAAATATTAATTATATAATTGAATTTATTATATGCAAAGGGGATTTGGAAATAGATTAAAATTTCAATAATACATTATGCAAATTAATATTAAAAATTATTGACATTAATATTTCATATGCAATTTTATTGAATTATCTGAATGAAAACGTTATTACTTTGAATACAAGAAGTAATTTCAACTATCTTGCAGAATTTTATCTAACTATTAAATTACACTTGATTATATTCCATCTAAATAAGAAATCTTGCTTTTGCTTTTTCTTTCATTATCTTACTGTGGTTAATTGTGTTATCTTGTTTTGAAAAGTGTTAATTTGTTTAATAAAATAATAAGAAATGCAGATTATTTTACATTACGATAACATCTTGATTGGATAGTATCTTGAGGTTTTTCACTTCAAATACACCTTACGTTTATTAGAAGAAAAACTTTTATTGTAATGATATAATTCTAAAACTATCACAACTCTTAAATTTGTCACACAGATTATTGACTAGACAGGTGATATCAAATAAACATCAAATAATAAGATAACATGAAATAAATTCATATAATCAAATAAATTCAATATTAATATTTATTCAAAATGATATTTATTTTATTATTAAATATACAGTTACAGCGAAATAGTTTTCTATATAAAATATAGAAAATATTTAGACATAGAATAAATAATTTAAACATGTGTAAGAGGTAATGATTATAGTACAGAATATTTAACAAAAGGAGTTGCATAATGTATACGAAACGGATAATTAGGGTGTCTGCGAAGCTGGCACGACAATCTACGAATTATAAAAAAATACTAAAAGTTCTGATAGCACTTTTCATAGTTCTATAGTTCCTGATAAAAATTAGAAAGAGTTCCGCATTCCTTATATTAAAAAATCGAAATCGAAAAAATGTGCTAACTTCGCGAAATAATTATTTTCAACGCGTTTTAGTACTTTAGAGGAAGAGTGTCATGCTGGGTTATTGTAAAAAATTATTTAAAAAATAGTAATCGGTCGGAACTCTACGTAAAAATGTTTCTAAAAGATAGAACTTATATATAACTGTCCAGAACTGCCGCTAAAACTACGGAAAATAATCAGCACGACACATTTTTACTAAGTGTCGTGCTGGTCGAGGACATTAAAAATTCGTAAAAAATTATTAATTATTGAAATATTGGTCTGAAATGGCATATATAGGCTGAACTATAGCAGAACTATCGAGAACTGTTATTAGAAATAATAATTTTCAACGCGGTTTAGTACTTTAGAGGGAGAGTGTCGTGCTGGATAATAATAAAAAATTGTTTAAAAAATATTAAACGGTCGGAACTCTGCGTAAACACGTTTTCAAAGAATGGAACTTTTATAGAACTGTCGAGAACTGTCCTTAAAACTACGGAAAATCATCAGCACGACACATTTTTACTAAGTGTCGTGCTGGTCGAGGACATTAAAAATTCGTAAAAAATTACTAATTATTGAAATATCGGTCTCAAATTGCATATATAGGCTGAACTATCGAGAACTGTTATTAGAAATAATAATTTTTAACGCGGTTTATTAGTACTTTAGAGGAAGAATGTCGTACTGGGCGAGAATCTTAGAAATTGTTTAAAAATTATTAATTTTTGAAATATCGATTTGAAATTGCATATATAGGCTGAACTTGAACAGAACTATCGGGAACTCTTGCTAAAAATAATAATATTCAACACGTTTTGATACTTTAGAGGGAAGAGTGTCGTGCTAGATTCGCGAAGTTAGCACATTTTTTCGATTTCGATTTTTTAATATAAGGAATGCGGAACTCTTTTTAATTTTTATCAGGAACTGTAGAACTATGAAAAGTGCTATCAGAACTCTTAGTATTTTTTTATAATTCGTAGATTGTTGTGCCAGCTTCACAGACCACAATTAACCGATACAAATCGCGCGCTGGTTAAATCTCAACATATTTATTACAATACTTATAAAAATATAACTATACTTATAAAATACTTATAAAAGCCAATACTTATAAAAATATAACTATATTTTAAAGATCTTACATAAAAAATTTCAATAAATCGTAAAAGACCATACCTCCCCAACTTTAATAAAACCGCAGCTAAAACCATAGACCCATACACCGGCGCCTCAACATGAGCCTTAGGTAATCACAAATGAAATAAAAAAATTGGCATTTTAATTACAAAAGCCATAAATAAAATTAAATAATCAACTAATCTTAAATTAACATAACTATTTATTTTTAATAATTCTATCTCAAAAGTCTGTGTAATCCCATATAACTTTATAATATACACTAACAAAGGCAAAGAAATAAATATTGTATATATCAATAAATAAAATGAGGCTCTTAGCCGTTCAAAATTATATCCCCAATAAATAATTATAATAAAAGTAGGAATTAAACTTAACTCAAAAATTAAATAAAATATTATTAAATTTCTTAATAAAAATAATATAATTAAAATAAATCCTATCACTATGAAAATTATCAATTTAATTAGTGTTTCCTTATGTAATTGGATGACTATTAATATTAAACCCAAAATTCATATTCTTAATAAAATTAAATAAAAAGAATAAAAATCAAACTTCCACAAAAATCCAATCCTAACTCAAATCAGATCTTTAAACATAAATTTAAACAAAAAAATTAACCTTATTAAAAAATAAATATTATAATAAAATATAATTTTTTTATTATAAATTATTATAAAATTTACAAATAAAAAAAAAAAAATTTTATCATATTAAAATTTACTAAAATTAAACATATAATATAACTCATTACCGTGATACCGAACAACTAAAACTAATAAAGATAATCCCAATGTCCTCTCACAAACTATAAAAACCAAATAATAAACTATAAATAACTCTAAATTTAATATCCTATAAATTAAATACATAATTATTGAAAGATTTAAAATTATTATTTCAAATATTATCAAAACTACCAATATAAATTTGTATATAAAAATTAATCCCATAAAAATAATTATACACAAATACATATAAATTATTAAATCAATTATAATTTTACAAAATTTCATATGTAGTTTAATTTAAAACCTTAATTTTGTAAATTAAAAATATTTTTAAAAAATCATATGATAAAAATAAACCCATCAAAAAATACACTATATACGCCTAGACCTATGTCCATATAAATAATTGTAACCTTTAATTTCCAAAATTAATATTCTTATTATTAAACTATTTTTTGTCTTAAAATAACTTATGATAAAATATTCTATCTCTTATATTAATTATTTTTTACATATTTTATTAATTCTTATAATCTTATTTTTATTAATAAATATATCCAATCACCCCGTTATAATTATAATTATATTATTAATTTATAGGTCTTTAATTTGTTTAAATATATCCATATGAAAGTTAAATTATATCTTATCAATTTTTTTATTTTTAATAATAATTAGAGGACTATTAATTATTTTTCTTTATTTCTCTAGATTAATCTCAAATGAACAATTTAAACTTAAAATTAACTTTTATTTAATTATTCTATTTTTAATCAACATAACCTTTTCCTATTACTTAATAAAATTTAAGCCTTTAAATCTATTTATTTATAAATATAAATTTCATGAAAATTCACCTATCATAAATATTAATAAATTAAACTTTAATAATATCTTAAATCTTTATGAATATCCAATAAATAACCTAACAACCCTGTCGATATTTTATTTACTTTTCTCCCTTTTTTGCATTATTAAAATTTGTTCAATAAAATCTATTTCACTTCGAAAAATTAATTAATTTTATGAATAAAAATATATCATTTTTTAACAAATCTTTAATTAAACTACCCTCCCCAATCAATATTTCATATTGATGAAATTTTGGATCATTATTAGGAATATTTTTGAGTATTCAGATTATCAGAGGATTCATACTATCAATGCACTACTGCCCTAATACTAACTATGCATTTAATAGAATCATTCATATTATTCAAAATATTAATATAGGGTGATTGATACACAACATTCATATTAATGGGGCCTCTATATTTTTTATTTGTATGTATATTCATATTAGACGAGGGATATATTATTACTCATTTAAATTAATTAACACATGAATGGTTGGAATTTCTATTTATATCTTATCCATAGCCACGGCCTTTCTTGGATATGTGTTACCTTGGGGTCAAATATCATTTTGGGGGGCAACAGTCATTACTAATCTAGTATCTACGATCCCCTATATAGGAAATATTATTGTTCAATGAATCTGGGGGGGATTCTCCATTAACAATGCTACTTTAAATCGTTTTTATTCTTTACACTTCATCCTTCCCTTTTTAATCTTATTCTTAGTCATTATGCATTTATACTTTCTACATCAAACTGGTTCTTCAAACCCATTAGGATTAAATAGTAATTTATTTAAAATTTACTTTCACCCCTACTTTACCCTGAAGGATAGTTTTGGCTTTATAATTATATTATTATTATTTATGCTTATTAACTTAGAATACCCCTACATATTCAGAGACCCAGATAACTTCAATGCTGCCAATCCAATAATCACCCCAATCCATATTCAACCTGAGTGATATTTTTTATTTGCTTATGCCATTTTACGATCAATTCCTAATAAATTAGGCGGAGTTATTGCTCTTATATCATCAATTATTATTTTATATTTTATCCCCCTAATTAACTCTAAATTAAATTCACTAAGTACATACCCCATAAATCAACTTATATATTGAATATATATAAATAACTTCATTTTATTAACGTGAGCGGGAGCTCAAATCATCGAGTATCCATACATTATTATTAGACAATTATTATCAATAATATATTTTATTTATTTTTTATTTAATATTATAATATTAAAAATTTGAGATTTAATTCTATTCTATTAAAATTAGTTAATGAGCTTGATTAAAGTTTATATTTTGAAAATATAATAAAGAAATTTAAATTTTCTATTAACTTTAATATAAATATAAATTAATATTAATTCTTATAAGTAAATTAAATCATAATTATCAACATAAATTTAAATCCTAAAATTAAACATATATATAATAAAACCAAGGGTAAAATAATCTTCCAACATAAATATATTAATTCATCATAACGTATTCGGGGTAATAATCCACGTATTATAATAATTATAAAACATATTAAATTAATCATAATAACTGAGTAAATATATGATAATTCTATTATATTTATAAAAATAAATATTATTATTATACTAAAATATATGATTATACCATACTCTCTTAAAAAAATTAAAGTAAACCCCCCCCCCTAAAATATTCAACATTGAAACCAGATACTAACTCAGATTCCCCCTCAATAAAATCTATGGGACTTCGATTTAATTCTGCTAAAACTCTAATATAAAAAATTATAAATAAAGGATATAAATAAATAATATACCATATATAATATTGAAAATATATAAAATCTATAAATGAATAATTCTCTCTTATAATCATTAAAATTAAAATAATTAAAATAAATCTAACCTCATATGATAGTATTTGAGACACTGATCGAATTGAACCTATTATTGAATACATGGAATTTGCAGATCAACCTAAACACACAACAATATACCTCCTCACTGATATAAAAATAATTATCAATAAAAGAGAATAATTTATAAAATAAATATTAGTAAAATAAGGATACAAAATTCACATTATTATTATTATTACAAATATAATCATAGGAGAAAAATAATATAAATTATAATTTGACTTAAAAATAAAAAATACCTCTTTACTTAATAATTTAATTGCATCTCTAAATGGCTGTATAATCCCCATAAATCCAATTTTATTAGGGCCTTTACGATTTTGAATATAACCTAAAATTTTTCGCTCTAATAGGGTCAAAAAAGCCACCCCCACCATAACAATTAAAACTAACAAAACTAATCTTAAAAAATTTAACTTAACATATATCAATATATAATTAATTATTACTTATATATTTATTTAACACTTATATAATATATATAATTAAATTCTAAATTTAACACACTAATCTGTCAAAGTAATTAATACTATTTTTATTATTAATCATTACCAAAAAAAATTTTTAAATAATTAGTCCTTTCGTACAAAATTATTTCTATATAATTATAGATAGAATCCGATCTGGCTTACACCGATCTAAACTCAAATCATGTAAAATTTTAATAGTCGAATAGACTAAAATATTAAACTTCTCCATTTAATTTTTATTTTAATTCAACATCGAGGTCGCAATCATTTTTATTAATAAGATCTTTTTAAAAATATTACGCTGTTATCCCTAAGGTAATTAATTTTACCATAAAATTTTAAAAAATTTTATTCATCTTAAAATAAATCATAAATTAATGTTATTTTTTCATCTTAAAGTTAATTAAATTTAATAATCCTCCCAACTAAATATAAAATATAAATTTAATAATAAAATATATTATTTAAAATTTTATATAAAATTCTATAGGGTCTTCTCGTCCCATAATCGTATTTTAGCATTCTTACTAAAAATTTAAATTTTTAAATTTATATTAAAGACAGTTTAAATTTCATTTATTCCTTTATACCAGTTCCTAATTAAGAAACAACTGATTATGCTACCTTTGCACAGTCAATATACTGCGGCTATTTAATTTATCATCATGGAGCAGAATTAATCTTATATTATAGACATAAGACCATGTTTTTATTAAACAGGTGAACTTAAAATTAAATCTCTTAATATCTAATCTTATTTGCCTAATTCCTCTAATAAATTTTTAAATTTCACTAATATATTCATATTAATTTTTAATACTAATTTAATCATTCTTACTTTAAAAATTTTATTATTTTAAATATTTTTTTATTTAATTAAATTAAATTATAAATTTTTAATTAAAAATTTATAAATTATTAAATTATTTATAAAAAATTCAAATTTTATGAATATTTTTAAAATCATTCTATAAAATTAATTTTAATATAAATTTATAGTTTATCCCATAAATTTTTAATATATATCACCATTATTATATAAAATTAAACTTTTTATTTATCAATAATCTTAAATTAATTATATATTATATATATATATATACATTTAATTAACCTTTATTACTTATTTATATATTAAAATTAAATTTAATCAAAAAAAACTAGATATCAAAAAACTTGACTAAAATATCTCCTCTAAATAATCATTTAAAATAATTTTACTACATTAACTCTCATAATTATTTAACTCTTTTTTTTTTCGAGATATTTTAAAATCTTAAATTTTTATTTAATTAACTCTGATACCAAAGATACAATAATTTAAATTTACTTATATTAATCTATATGATGTAATAACCCTCACCCATATTATTCATTTACATTACTTTTTTTATAATATTAATAATTATTTTAATTTAATTACTATAACTATTTATCTTTTTTATAATTTTAATTAACTCTAAAAATTCATTATTACTCAATATAATTTATTTATTATTTATTAATTAACTCCTCAATAATTAAAATTTTAATATAAATTAAATTAATCTATTCTATGTAAATGAATTATTTTTATTAAACTAAAATTTTAAACTCCTCTAAATACACTTTCCAGTACATTTACTCTGTTACGACTTTTCTCATATATTGAAAATGACGGGCAATTTGTACATACTTAAATTATTTATTCAACTTATAAATTTATATAAATTTACTTTTAAATCCACTTTTATTTATAAATTAAATTATAAAAACTAATTATTTAATTAATTGTAACTCATTTAAATTCTTAATTATTCTACATTTTGATTTGATTTATAATTTAATTAAATTTTCTAATTATTTATCTACTAATATAATTTTTCAACAACAATACATAAAATTATAAAATTAAGTTTTTCTACTCGTGGATTATCAATTTAACAAACAAGTTCCTCTAAATATTAAATACCGCCAAATTTTTT